>NW_027284734.1:0-63523 GCF_046629955.1 Centroberyx affinis | reverse complement strand
TAAATGATTACCAGACACATTAGTTAACTGTTAATTAAGCATGAACTAACCCTTAACTTAGTGACCCTTATTGTAAAGTGTTACCAAAAAATCTTATTTAACCATTACCAAACCTAACCCTAACCAAAGTTGTTTTAGTTGCCTGCACTTAACAGCTAACCTTTTCCTGTGATGAACACATGTAAATGATGTGTCCAATTCGTTGTGGAGGAATGTAATCTTCACATTATTCATGTCCACAACACCTAATCTGCGTTTCAGAGGCTCCTGGGTCTCCAGAAAGGGCATCAAGTACTAAAGCTCTGTTAAATCAACTGTTCATTTATTTTCCTTATGTTTTAAAGGAAAGAAGGCAAGCCATACTCAGAGTTTTCAAACTCCACAATGAATAGAAACGAGACAGAATTGTGACAACATAGCGAGAGTTTTAACCGTTTAACAAGATAATGAATAGTCCATGATATAGCATATAACATTCCACTTTCTTTACTGTGATTTCTTTAGCAATATGTTCCTGATGTACGCAGCTGTAATGTGATGTAGCCCAATGATTCTCAACCTTTTTCATATCAAGGACCCATAGTTTAGTCCACATTAGGGCCACGGACCCCCATTTGATGAGATTTTGTCTCTCGGACCCAAATCTGAGAATACTTTTATTGTCAGGTATGATTTTGTCCAGAATTCCATGACTATCTGTATTGTAGGTAGAGAGATAACAGTGAAACTATGACCAAAACAGTCATTCTTCTACATTCTCTAATTGTGTTAACTTCTTGTAAATGAAATAATGGTGAGGTTTAACAATTCATCAGTTTGCTGGGGACCCCCTGGAACCCCCTCAAGGACCCCTGGTGGTCCCCGGACCCCACATTGAGAACCACTGATGTAGCCTACACAGCGATGTAGTGGCAGATAAAAACGACCTCCAGTCTGTGATCATCATAAGGCATCCACCAATACGAACAAAAATCTGTTTGATTTTTAGAAAAGCATTAATGTATTATTTTACCCCTCCGCATACAAATCAGTTTGACACACTCAGATCCTGGTGCCCTGAGATTTTGTGAAATGAAGTGTCTTCAAATGCCAGTTCAGGTAAAAGTGAGAGAAATTCCTCCACCAGCAATGGAGTAGGAGGGTCAGACAACTAGAAACAGGTAGTAGTTTGACATTGAATAGTGAGGTGGAAAGTAAAGGTGTTGAGGTCAGCGGGGAGGGGATGGGCGGATACATTTACCTTCAACTTTGATGACCCGGGTTACTGGCAGTGGTGGAAGAAGCACTCTGATCCTTTACTTAAGTAAAAGTACCAATACAGCAAAGTAAAAATACTCCATTACAAGTAAAAGTCCTGCATGAAAAATCCTACTTAAGTTAAAGTACATAAGTATTAGCAGCAAAATGTAGTTAAAGTATTAAAGTAAAAGTAGTGGTTTGGTCCCTCTGACTGATATTTTATTATATATGACATCATTAGATTATTAATACTGAAGCATCAGTGTGTAAGCAGCATGTTACTGTTGTAGCTGCTGGAGGTGGAGCTAGTTTGAGCTACTTTATATACAGTTAGCTAGTTTAGTCCAGTGGTTCCCAACCTAGGGGTCGGGCCCCTCCAAAGGGTCACCAGATAAATCTGAGGGGTCGTGAGATGATTAATGGGAGAGGAAAGAAGAAAAAACAAAGTTCTGATACACAAATCTGTTTTCAGTTTTTTGGACTTTTTCTCTAATCTTTGATTTTGCTGAAATATTGGATCATTTGAACATTTATTGAAATGAAACCATGTGAGGTTTAGAGGGAAAAATCACTATTTGGTGGAGCTGTTAACAACTCATAGACATCTGAAATGTGACCCCGACTACACACTGCTTTTTGGAAGACGTCAAAAGCCAAAAAGGTTGTAAACCACTGGTTTCATCTTTAACAATGTGTTGTATTTTAAAAGCTTGTTATATTATCCATTGTGTCAAATCTGCATCTGAAAAGTAACTAAAGCTGTCAAATAAATGTAGTGGAGTAGAAAGTACAATATTTCCCTCTGAAATGTAGTGGAGTGGAAGTATAAAGTAGCATCAAATGGAAATACTCAAGTAAAATACAAGTATCTCAAAATTGCACAGTACTTGAGTAAATGTACCTAGTTACTTTCCACCACTGCTTACTGAAGTGAAGCTTTCCATATTAACCATAACTAAAACCTTACCCTAACCTTAACCAGGTTGTTTTAGTTGCCTAACCTTAAGCAGATGTATCTTTAGCCAAAGTTGTTTACTTGCCTAAACGTAACTGTTAGCCAACTCACGTGACAACCAGGTGAAAATGGCGCGTCCTATCCCTGCTATAGTCACATACTCCCAATTTGTAGTGGAGGAATGTTCACGCGATGCGTGTCCACAACACGCACGACACGTAACCTGCGGTTCAGAGTTCGTGCTCATTTCACGAAGTTCTCTGAGGCTGTGCGGTGGTCAGCCGTCCGCAGCCAGCCAGCGGCTCCTCACAGGCCGGGCCAGATGTTTGGCACATGGCTGAAGAGGCTTTGATCCGCGGCGGCAGCTCCGCCACACCGACATGTAAAATACCGCAGGAGATGGCAATTAGAATATTAAAAAGGAGAGTGGTCAGAGTCCTCCTCTGTTCGCCTCTTTTCCTCACGTCTGATCCGCTCTTCACCGCAGACTCCGCAGTGGGAGCGGGGATTAATGAAACTGCGCTCCGCAGCCGCGCAAATGAGCAGAAAATATGCAGTTGCTGTTATATAATGAGTGTCAACAAGTCATGTGGTGGTAAATAAAACGGTGGTCAAACTGTGTGTATCAACAGAAAGCAATTATGTTTACAGAAAAGCATTCATTTCTGCTTTTTTCATTTTAAAAAGCTCTATCACATCACATAAATTACATCAGTTTGATAGTAGGCTCCTTACATGATGAATTGATATAAAAAAAAATATATTTATGCCAGCCTAAAAAGGTGGCAAACTCTATTCCGCAAATAAAAAGGTGGGTAAAGTGAGTTTATGTGGGGGCTGTCAATCAGCTGTCAATCAAATAGGCCTATTGTAGAGTTAGACTTCATTAAAATCTCTTTTGTGGACGTCACAACTCTCTGACACGCATCCTTCACATGATCTGCAGCCTTTAAGTGTTTCACTGGTGAGTCCCGCAGTGTGTCCTACCTGCTGCGTGGCCTGCCAGGTGAAGTTGACGTGCTGGATATTGACAGGGATCGCGGGCATCCGCTGCTGCGCCTTTCTGAAGTCATGAGTGAACGGAGCCATTTTCCCCTCGGACACAATCAAAATATCCTCCTCAAACCCTGCCAGCAAAAACAAAAGTTCAGCATGCCGAGATGACACACACATTTTTTTTTTTTTTTGCCCATTTCAAAGTTACCATTTCAACTTTTGAATGAATGCATGCAAGAATATATATTTAAAAAAAAATCCAATTAATAGATCTAGTGGGAAAGTAAAGTGGAGTTGTGTTTACCAATTAGGATCCTTGCTTGGTTGGCATCAATCCACATGAACAAACTTCCTTGGTCCTGCGCTTTGCTCACCAAAGCGCCCGCAAGCAGCAGAAAGCAGCTCTGCACGGCGAGGCGGAGGACAGGTGTGTCGGTGACCATCCTGAACAGTTGCAAATGTTTCACTTGATGGGGTTTCCCTGCCGGCTTTGTGCTGAAGTTTGTCAGCCCCGCTGTGCACTGTACTGTCCGCCGGTTACTGCTGCTGGAATGAAGCGCAGGGCTGCGTCTTATAGCTCAGCGGGGCTGCAGGGCGGACAGCCGGACACTAGGGGGCAGAGGCGGGCCGGGGTCCGGACAGACTGCTAATTACTTCATTTAGTGGGTGTAGATGTGGGGGGGGAGACCAGTGGTGGAAAGTAACTACATTTACTCAAGTACTGTACTTAAGCACAATTTTGAGATACTTGTACTTTACTTGAGTATTTCTATTTGATGCTACTTTATACTTCCACTCCACTACATTTCAGAGGGAAATATTCTACTTTCTACTCCACTACATTTATTTGACAGCTTTAGTTACTTTTCAGATGGAGTTTTGACACAATGGATAATATAACAAGCTTTTAAAATACAACACATTGTTAAAGATGAAACCAGTGGTTTCCAACCTTTTTGGCTTTTGACGTCTTACAAAAAGCAGTGTGTAGTCGGGTCACATTTCAGATGTCTATGAGTTGTTAACAGCTCCACCAAATAGTGATTTTTCCCTCTAAACCTCACATGGTTTCATTTCAATAAATGTTACAATGATCCAATATTTCAGCAAAAATCTAAGATTTGAGAAAAAGTCAAAAAAGTGAAAACAGATTTGTGTATCAGAACTTAGTTTTTTCTTCTTTCCTCTCCCATTAATCATGTCACGACCCCTCAGATTTATCCGGTGACCCTTTGGAGGGGCCCGACCCCTAGGTTGGGAACCACTGGACTAAACTAGCTAACTGTATATAAAGTAGTTCAAACTAGCTCCACCTCCAGCAGCTACAACAGTAACATGCTGCTTACACACTGATGCTTCAGTATTAATAATCTAATTATGTCATATATAATAAAATATCAGTCAGAGGGACCAAACCACTACTTTTACTTTAATACTTGAACTACATTTTGCTGCTAATACTTATGTACTTTTACTTAAGTAGGATTTTTCATGCAGGACTTTTACTTGTAATGGAGTATTTTTACATTGCTGTATTGGTACTTTTACTTAAGTAAAGGACCAGAGTGGAGGAGACAGGGTGACAGCACCAGTCAATACTTGGGACACCAAACCCCTTCATTTTATCCCTGAAATATCCTTAATTTCTCCATTACATAAACATTCATTATCCATTAAACATAACAAAGCTCTAAAAAAAAAAAAGTAAGGTTAGTATCATGGGTTTATAAGGGATTTATTCATGGGTTTTGTGCATGGTTTACAGGTCAGTTATTCATGGAAACCTTCCTGTCTCCCTGGATTTTCATTCAATTCATTAAATTAGAAAGTAAGGAGTCAAGATGAAGGGGGTGTTTAAGGGGGTTTCAATGGGATTTTGCATGAATTAAGGGGTGAATTCATGTAAATGAATGAAAACATATGGTTATTTTAAGGGATTACTGGTTTGTAGAGGATTGAATGTATGTTTTTCATTATCTTAAAGCCATTTTGATCTAAAGGTTTATGCTTAAATGAAATTTGTTATACAAATATACTTTTATATCCTTTTTGTTTTTATTAGCACCTTTTATTCATTTATTTATATGACTCTTTGCTTTTAAGTAATTTTGGTTTTTAACCCTGTGCATGCTGCATTACCTTCTTTTATTGTATTGTCTCTAATAGTTATATGTTAATACAGATTGTGTGAGCTACTGGACACCTGAATTTCCCCAAGGGAATGAATAAAGTATCTATCTATCTATCTATCTATCTATCTATCTATCTATCTATCTATCTATCTATCTATCAACAGTGAAGTTGATGCCTATATGAATTTATTTCCAAGGCAAATGGTGTCTACTTTAAAGAATCTAAAATATAAGACAGTTTATTTATGTGATTTCATAGTTTTGATGTCTTTACTGTTATTCTAAAAATATTTCTATTGACTTGTGATTGGCTTTGGTCACACACACCCCTTCCTCTTTCATGAATGGAGTCCTTTCCCTAGCTGTTTGAATCTCCTTTTAATGCGTTAAGGCATTTCAACAGGATTTCAGCTTAGCAGATTTGTTCACTTGATTTCTGCGTGTCAGAAAGCAGTGTGTGTGTGTGTGTGTGTGTGTGTGTGTTTGAAAGTGTGCCAGGGCGAAGGCAGGCAGAGCAGGGAGGTGGATGTTTGGGTGGAAGACAAATCATCCTCCTGTGTGGTCTGCTGCATCGCTCCGTCTCAAAGGTTCATGGGCTCTCAAAGGTAAACGTCTCTGGGAGTCACATGCGTCTGTCTGAGAAATGGATTAGCCTGGACTGTCCCTGTCTGAGGGAAAGTTCAAATCACAATTTCCTTTCAGCAAAATCGGACACACTTTACTATAATGATTTGATTTATCAGAAATGAATCCCATTATTGTTATTTCAACAGTGTGGAGAAACACCAGTGGGGCTGGATTCAAAAAACCCTCTCAGGAAAAAAATATTATACATTTATTCTGAACTTTGGTCTTAAGAAAAGTTGATATTCAACAAAATAGTTGGTATTTTCTTAACTTTCTTCTTATTTTCCTTCCTAAGAAAAAACCTTAATAAATAAATGAGAATAGGCCTACAAGTTCTCATAGCCTATTTGTTCTTAATTTGTTTCCCCTTAACTTTAAGATAACCTTCCTCCAATCCTTTGAATTCAAAGTATTAATATTTTTACTTACTGTATGTTACATTTTAAGCTCGACATTTTATTGTTAGCTTAACTTGTCACTATTTTTAATTGGTCTATGTCTCATGTAGTCGAAAAGAAGCAAATTAGACCAAAGTATGAGCCTTTTCTTATACTTGAAGTGACTTATTGAAGTAAACCATAAATATAGCCACCCTAAATAATTGTTGTACTGTAGTACTGTGGGTTACAGCTCAGGAGGAAAATCCTCCTTTTATGCTTGTTTACATTGTGGTTGCTGTAGGCCTTCTGAGAAGTTCCTAAGAAAGAAGCCAAGAGAAGCTTGTAGATGAGAATGATGATTTGGGGAAAATTTGGGGGAATTGCACTTATGAACTTTCTTAAGAACTACCTAAAATGTCTTTCTTAAGACCTATCTATTTGGATGCTTTTTATATTTGGAGGGTTACATATTCCCACAATTGCTTAGATTCTATTTATTGCTTTTAAATGTTATTATTTTATTATTTCTGCTGTTTTTATTGCTTCTTTTGTATTCAAGCTGTGTGCTTATATTCAGTTTTTTCCTTTTCCCCATTCACTTCATTCTGCTGCAGCAACCTAATTAAAGATAAGATAAAGTTTGATCCTATCTTATTGACACTTTATCAAGACAAAAACAAGATAAAGACTTAAGAAAATAATTTAAAGCCTATATAAAACTAAAATGGACATTAATTGTTGTAAATACAATGTCCTTATGCCTCATATTAACAGGCTAACTCAGCATAACACCACAGATGTAATTAGATTGCATAAATTACACCATAATGTATAATGATGTGACTATAGGCCTAGTACTATCAATACTATATTCCTTCTGACATTACCACAGGTCTAAAACTCACAATCCTCTATTGAGCTTATTGTTTACACTAAAATGTTTATTATAAACCAAACAACCACACTGTCCCAACGCTGACCTCACTGCTGACCTTATGCTTAACCTTCATTTTAAATGGAGACAAATGTATATTTCTGTGATGGTGAATTTTTAAAAAATAAAGAGGTTTTAGGCTGCGTGACCCGCCGTCCTCTAGTCCAGTGGTTCTCAACGTGGGGTGCAGGGACCACCAGGGGTCCTTGAGGGGGTTCCAGGGGGTCCCCAGCAAATTGATGAATTGTTAAACTTCACTATTATTTAATTTCCAAGAAGATAACACAATTAGAGAATGTAGAAGAATGACCCTTTTGATCATAGTTTCACTTATCCCTCTACGTACAGCAAAGATAGTCATGGGATTCTGATCAAAATCATATCTAGCAATAAAAATATTGTCAGATTTGGTTCGGAGAGACACAATCTCATCAAATGGGGGTCCGTAGCCCTAATGTGGACTATATTAGGGGTCCCTGTTATGGAAAAGGTTGAGAATCACTGCTCTAGTCAGGTCGAGTCAGACACAGACAGGCTGTAACCAGTTGGCTTCATATTAACCTCCAGTCTGTCTGCATGGGCCTGCTGAGACACGTTCACTCAGCATCACTCTACAACCTCCACCACAGTAAGAGCGTTAGTTTGGCAGACGACTGACATAAACAGAGAGAAATAATGACAGTTTAATATAGTCTGTAATCAGGTTTTCCTCTTGGGAGCCGGCTGTGGAAACTGGTCCGGTGTTCCCCGTGGCTGTACTGAGCTCGGTGTTCCCAGTAAGTGGCTCGCTGCTGGTTTTGAACGCAGCCCAGCTGGTCTACTGCTACTTCACGTGTACGTCATTTCCGCTACAGAGCCTTCTCTGGGAGTTTTGTCCAAGATGGCGGCCGCGCAGTTAACGGATGAGGAGCTTTTCTCCGAGTTAAAGCGCTTTGGGTTCACTCCAGGCCCGGTCACCGAAAACACGCGTCCCGTGTATTTGAAGAAATTGAAGAAACTTCGCGAAGAGCAGCAGCAGCGGGGCTCCAGGCCGGGGAAAACCCGTAGCAGCGGCGGCATCAACAGCACCGCTGGCGGCGGCAACACGGCGGGAGCCAGGCCAGCCAGCCATGACGTCACGCACCTGAGCTCCAGCAGGAGACCGGGCCGGAAGTCCTCCGTCCTCGGCTTCAGCTCCGACGAGTCTGACGCTGAAACTCCACTGAAAAGAAGAGGCCTGAACCACAGCGACAGGAGAGACCGAGGCTCTGGGTTTCTACAGCAACCGCAGATTAGGCCTACAGGAACACCCAGCGCGGCTAGAAAGAGTCACGGAGGAGCTGGGAGTACCGCGAACAGTAACAACTCCTCCCCGGGTCCGGACGGACATAGAAGCGGCTCTCTGGGCTGGGGGGATCGGGCCAAATCCAGCCCCGAGGCGGGGGGGAGGGGTTACGAGGAGCCGGGGGAGGAGGACGAAGATGAGGGGGAAGCAGAGAAGGACTCTCGGTCTCTAAATGGTAGCAGGGCGTCTTACTTGAACACTAGTAAGCTAGCCGGGGATTACTCAGACTCGGATGAGGAGGAGGACGGAGGCCTGTCTGCCTTAGACCGACAGCGGGACCGGCTGGCGTCCAGACGGAGCCACCCGAAAACCGCGTCCCCTCCCCACAGAGTCGGCCGCGGTTCGGAGACGGGAGGTGCAGTCAGAGCAGATGACCCGCCAGGGAGTCTAGACATGGTGGGGGACCGGGGGGAGGGGGAGGAGAACGGGAGGAAGAGAGGAGAATCGGCCCTGTCAGGCGGCCTGCTGAGCCGCAGCTTCCCCAGGAGGTCCATCTACGTGTCCCTCGCCGGGGACCACGGCGGAGAGGCCGGCCACAAAAACCACGTCGACGGCGAAGAGGGAGCCTCCTCCAGCAGCAGCACGAGTAGATTCAGCATCGGTTTGAGACCCCGCTTCTCTAACTACAGCACCCTGTCCCAAACCTACCGGGCCAACCACTCCAACCACACCGGCCCCAACCATGCATACAGCCAGGCAGCGCTGAAGCAGAAGCTGTCCGTCCCGGAGGAAGAGCTGCTCCAGCAGTTCAAAAGGGAAGAGGTGTCCTCCTCCGGCGGCTTCAGCGCCCATTACCTGTCCATGTTCCTGCTGACGGCCGCCTGCCTCTTCTTCCTGCTCCTGGGCCTCATGTACCTGAGGATGAGGGGCTCTGGAGCCTCGGAGGTGGATGTAGTCAGTAAGTACATTACAGAAGGTAGCCTATATGTTAAGCTTGACTGTTTATTCCTACACAGTGTCAGTTATTTCAAAATACAAACATTTAGAAGGTGTTCTCACCGCCATCTTTAAAGGTTTGGACATTAAGAAAGCCTACCTGTAACACTGAAATGCATTTCTCTTGGTCATATCTCTTTCTGTAGTGATGTTACAGCCTGTTTGCTTTGAAAAAGCCATCCTAGTTGACATGTTGAAGCAAGTGTTGGCCCAATGCTTCCAAGCAGGGCTGAAGTTTACTAGTCTGTAAACAAGGACAGGTGATCAGGACCACATCTGGTGGCTGCATCCATGTGTCCTGCCCCGGGGCAAACCGCTAGACTACTGTTCAGAAGTCAACAAATAACAGTTATTCAGCTTTGCAGTCAGGTGGCCGAGTTTCACATTGACTGCAGACATCTAGACATCCAGGTCATAGATCAGCTAAACCCGTCTTGATTGTTTTGGTGAGGAGAACAGAGAGACGGGAGATGGGATGCTATGACCACACGCACAATCACAGCTGTGAGGGAGAATGAGTCTAAAGTTACAAACACTTATTTCTCTATCTGTCAAACAGGTTGGATGCACTTAATTGTTGACTTACAGGTATTAGTGTGTTGTAGTCTGCTAGTAGATGCCGTGTCACCAATGCAAATCATCATCGGTCTGGAATCTGCCTTCCAAATAAATGTAAAATCATGTAAAACACTAATGTAATTGTGCGCTCTTTACAGTGAACTGGCCATGCAAGGCTCCAGGTTAGAATCCCCAGGCCTTTCCTACTGCTAGACTATAGCATGTATGTGATTGAGTCGGGTTAGGCTCCTTGTCTTTTTGTCCAGTAAAACTGGGAGAGTAATACAGCTGAGTAACAAGTGTCATTTGGCTATTATGTATATTATTATTATTATTGGTCAAGTGGAGTAAAGACTGTCTCTATAAGTAAAGCAAATATAATTAGCCAGATTTAAATGGAGATGTCGAGTGTAAAGCTTTACACATCTCAATACACAATATTACATAATTATGTAATTTTTTTTACTGATGCCAATTCCAGTGTGATTGAGACGTCATTAAAGGAAAAACTCAACCCGAAACACTTTAACACTGTTGGCGATGAACCTTGCAATGTGACATCACGTTCCATATTTCAAGCGCAGCTACAATGGAGTTTGATAGCAAAAAAAATGTTTCCCGCTATCCAAAACATCAATCATAAGCATCAGGTTTTTGGTGTCAGTCAAAGAGCGAGGGCGTCTTTCTGGAGCCGCCATTTTGCACCGACGTTCAGTCATCATACAGGGGAGAAATCCATCGTAGAAGAGGCAGAGAGACTTACTTTTCCGCAGACGGTAGCCTCAATAGAGCAGAATGCAATACAGCCACAAGACATGTTGGCCCTGTTTAATTAGTCATATTACCAAGTACCAAGGGAAAGTCAAGGAGAGTGTGTAAAATGACTAATGGAACGGGACTGTTGTGTTTTGAGTAACATAGACACACCCCAACGTTCACCAGCAAGGTATCTAGCTACCTAATATTTATATGCTTATACGCCCCCAGCTTTGATTGAAAGCTGCAAGTTCACGCCCCTTCTCTGGGGGTTGTCGAAAGGCATTCTGGGAAACGTACGCTAACTGAAGTAGAAGTAGACGGGGCAGGTTAAGGGGAAAGTGGGTACATAGATTCCAAAACTCATCGCAGAATAACTCCTGGAATGCATCGAACATCACAGATTGACGGGATCTGACAGCGGTAGAAGATAAGGGGGGGGGGGTTTTCCTTTAAATGCATCACTCTGAGTTAACTAGCCTATATAAACAGGGTCTGGCCTAAAGGTTAGATTGGCGGACACGATTGATTTTCTTTACTGCTGTGATTATGGCCAAAATAGTCCGATGGCAGCGCTCCAAGGTGCCTAGCCGGGGTTGGTGAGGATCCAGAGGGGGCCGGGCTCCGTGTTCAGACACCGAGTCAAGTGTGGAGGTGATAGTCTGCGCTTACAGTCACATCCCACAATCCTCTCCTCTCCCCTCTACAGACCCCATCTTATTGTGAAAGACCCTGTTTTCCTTCTGCTGGCAGAGGACGGCGTATTCTAAAACCCAATGCTTTTTGTCAGGCCCGAGCCGAACGCGCCGTCGGTTTCCGTCTCCTGACTTCTGTATCTATTTCTCTTCCTTTGCAGTTAAGAACCACCCTTTTGGCAGCGACTTTGACAGCTCTTATGTAAGTAGATATTTTCCTATGACCTCCCTTTAGCTTTTGTCTACAGCAAAGTTGTGTAGCACAGGCGTCGGTTCAATATATAGAGCAAGACAGTGGTTTTGCATTTAAAAAAAAAAAAAAAAAAAAAAAAAAAGGTAAGTGCGCTGTGTACACTTTAGTTTCTGAAGGTCCTGAAATAAAGTCTTAAAGGAATAGTTCACCCAAAAATCACCCTCACCCCCTCATGCCAGTTGAAACACAGGTGAAGTTTGGTTTGTCCATATAACACACAGGGAGGTCGCCAGCACAACTCCATAGCAGCCTTCTCCAAAACAACTGAAGTCAGTGGGGACAGAATTTTCATTTTTGGGTGAACTATTCCTTTAAAATACCTTCAATTATATTACCTCAACTCAAGGCCCTTAAATGGTCTTGAACACAGTTAAATAAGACATTTTAAGGCCTAAACGCAGTTCTAGCCATCTCAGACTCGAGAGAGCTACATTCCGATTCTGTTTTTCGTCTTGTTTTTACATTCTATCTTTCATTCTAAGTTTGGAAATTAACTTGATAAAACCTTTTTTTTTCTTCCTTCAGAGCAAGAAGGAGAAGGACCTGATCCTCAAGCTCCTGCTCAACCTACACGACCACCTTGCCCACATCGCCGGTGGGTGTCCAGGCTCTGTACCGCATTCTGTTAGCGGTGGTATTTTTTTTTTTTTTTACCCTCAAACAGAGGCACTTCTCTCTCCCAGTGGGGAACCTCGGTCTTTGCAGATTGTGACGGTTTGATGTTGTGATTGCAGGCCAGCACGACTGTGGAGACCAGCAGCATCCGAACAGGAGTCTGTCCATGGAGGAGGCTGTGGCGTATTTGCAGGTACGCGCGCATTTTCCACATTTTCCTCTTTAGATCGGACGTTAACGCATTCCCACGCCGACCTGTTCAACAAAACCCCCACAGTTTAAATAATTAATAGTGTCAAAGTTGACTACTGCACACTTATATTCCATGGTTCACACTGGTCATGGAATTCCTGGAATATCATTGAATTTTGAGAGGTGTATTCCAGACAGGGAATTTGATAATTTCTCCGGCAAAGTCAAGGAATATCCAGAAGCACAGATTTGTTTCACGCATTCACTGCATTAGATGGTTTTCATCCAAACTGGAGTGGAAATTAGGGCTGCAACTAACGATTATTTCCATTGTCGATTAATCTGTCGATTATTTTCTCGATTAATCGATTAGTTGTTTGGTCTATAAAATGTCAGAAAATGGTGAAAAATGTGGATCAGTGTTTCCCAAAGCCCAAGATGACGTCCTCAAATGTCTTGTTTTGTCCACAACCCAAAGATATTCAGTTTACTGTCATAGAGGAGGAAAGAAACCAGAAAATATTCACATTTAAGAAGCTGGAATCAGAGAATTTTGACTTTATTTTTCTTCAAAAATTACTCAAACTGATTAATCGATTATCAAAATAGTTGGCGATTAATTTGATAGTTGACAACTAATCGAATAATCGTTGCAGCTCTAGTGGAAACCAGCATTAGCAAACCAGGAAGGAAGAACATTTTTAGGTCATGGAAAAGTCATGGAACTTTACACCAAAGCCACAGTGGGAACTGGATGTGTGTTTTTAATCCCCACAGCACCCATTTCTCTCTCTCCTCCTCAGGGTCAGAATCAGGAGTTTTCCGAGTTCATCCACACTTCTCTGGAGTGGATCGTCCGGACAGGCGAGGACGTTGGGATAAGGTACATTCAGCCATCACAGCAAATCGCATGTCCGCGTTCTAACCAGCAACACTGTGTGTGAACTTGATATCTTTTATTCACTGTGTGTGTGTGTGTCCAGGCTGACGGGGCTGGATGCCGATGATCCGGTGGCCGATGTGTCTGAGATCTCCCGGCTGGAGTCCACCCATCCCAAGATGTCCTTCATCTGCCGCTTCCGCCGAGCCTTCCTCACCGTCGTCAGCAGAGTCTTCCTCATCGCTGCAGGTCAGAGAACCAACCAAGACGAACCAGACTGCAGGAATTAGTCTATTTTTCTTACACCAAACGGCCGCCTACCTGGCAGAGCGGCCGGTAGAACAGGCACATTTACCAGCCACAGCTAAAATGATTCTATGCATGGAGGCTGGTTAGTCTTTGTTTCCCACTCTGGTTTATTTGAGATCAACTTTTAAGTGTAACATAACGGCATGTGTAGCTTGTGAGGAGGCTTGTGCAGCTGTAGAAGTGAGGTTAGGGGAAACTTTATTGATCCCAGTGGGGAAACTGCATTGTTGCAGCTGCAAATAGTACTAGAAGAAAAGGATATAAACAGTGATATGGAATATAAACAAGAATATAGCAAATGGGGATTACATACAGATACACAACTGGCAATTTCTGGCAGTTTTATTAATGGGAAGTACAGGGAAAGGTTAGGATTACAGCATTATTAGAGTCGAATAAGTGATTGAAGCAAGAAAGAAGAAAGAATGAATGCAGAATGTGTTCAGTTTAATTCAACTGGTGGAGCAACATAGACGGATGGTTTGTTAAACAAAATGCCTATCATGTTTTGGAGCACCATTCTCAACACTAGCCAACATTAGCTGGCCCGCTAATAATAAGAACAGTAATGGTAATAATACACTAAGCGCTAGATGTGGATGTCCACATGTAGCAAGCACCTAACGCTACGTGGCTGTGTCTGGTAGTTATGTTAACTAGCTGAGGTAACCGTAGCTAGGTTAGCCTAATTAGCTAGCAACATGCCTCTTAGCAGGCTGCCTGGATGTGATGTGGATGTCAAGACAAGTTTCATATTTACAGTAATGCCTACCATACACTAGAAGACTTTGAAAAGACTTTGAAAAGACTAAAGTCTGACACCCTCTCACATCCAGCTCACATCTAAAGACAATGTGTCATAAGTCACTGAGTTTTTAGTCACAGACCATAAGATTTTGCAAAGACTGCCTACCATACACTAGAAGACTTTGAAAAGACACACACACACACACACACACACACACACACACACACACATACACACACACATATGTATGAGAGAAAGGGAAAGAGGGAGCACTGCAGCCAGATTTATATGATTTGAAGCTAACAATCTTCAGCTGAAACGTACGGTTAGCTCGTAAGCTAATAGCAAACATTACAGTAGCTAACGTTAGCTTGCAAGTAGCCCCGTTCAGGACAGTGGTTAGCTAGCTAGCCATAGCATATATACTATCTACCTGCTGCTTTCTGTTTTGCTGCTGGAGAGAGCACAACTATTGGTTGTTGACAATGTTCACGTCATTGAACTTCACTATTTGCATGAGCCAAGACTAAAGACCTCCGATAATATTAAACATGTTTGATTTTATCGGAACGTGAAGACGAGAAAAAGACTGACTTAAGACAGCTGGGACTGAGTTTTCTGACCTTACACCAAACGGCCGAGATGACGGGAGCGCGCCACAACTCCAGCAAAACTCTCATGATTTTATTCCGATATTGGAAATTTGTCTGCGACAGTGACATCGCTTGAAAAGTCGTTTGGTGTAAGGTCGCCATAAGTTATTATTTGAAATGACCAAGAAAAGTGAGAAAACATACCATATCGAGTAAGTTTCACGAAGCTCTGTGTAGGCCTATAGCTGGTGTTGCAGGCAGTTCCAGATCATATGAACCTGGATGGGTCATATCGGAGCTCTTAGTTGCTGATTCCGATATGATGCAAAATGCAAATATTGGCCTATCTGATCCATCGGTCGACCTGTAGGTGTAGCAGTAGTAGTAATGGACCCTCAAACACAAACATGGCTGACGTACTTCCACAGGTTATAGATCGGTTCTCACCATTCGCAGCAATGCTAAAAAGCCAACTTTCTGTCGTCTCCGACTCGGTCTGTGATCACTTATTTTGTGTTTCAACATAGCGTATTGCACAATACAAGTGTTGTCTTTGATCTATCTTTCTGTTTCTGTTGTCAGATGACTGCAGGACTATAAAAAAGTGATTTGATCGAGGGTCACAAAATGCTAACAGCACCGATTACCGTTAAAATGATTACCTTTAGCCTCGGTAAGCTCAATCACTATTTTACAGTGCTGCAGTCGTCTGACAACAGAAACAGAAAGATATGTGAATAACACCTGTGTTGTGTTATATGCTATGTTGAAACATAAGCGAATAATAAGTGACCACAGATGGAATCCGAGGCAACAGAAAGTTGGCTTCTTAACATTGCTGGTAATGGTGAGAACCGATCTATAACCTGCTAAGACGAAGCAGAAGTATGTCAGCCATGTGTGAAAAGGGTCTATAGAGGATCTTATTTCTGTTGTTGTTTGACCTCTAACCAAGTGCTGTTTGTGTCCCGGTCCAGTGGTGGGCTGTGTGTGGGGTCTGGTCTACTACATGAAGTACCGCTGGAGGAGGGACGAGGAGGAGACCAGGCAGATGTACGACATGGTGGAGAGGATCATCGGTACGGCCATTTCTGTTTACCATATTATTTTATATTTTCTTAAACACTGCTGGACGGTGCTCCGATTATTTTGTTTTATACGCAGCACCAACTGGACTACTGACCCGGGATCTTAGATTTATTCGGCTTTTATTGGAGGATTCAGCACTCACTTGGAGCTAAAGAGCCGAATAGAGGCTATCTGAAAAAGTCTTAAATTTAAAAACCTTAAAATATACTGTGTTGTTGTTCAGATGTTCTGAGGAGCCACAGCGAGGCCTGCCAGGAGAACCAGGATCTGCAGCCCTACCTGCCCATCCCCCACGTCCGAGACTCCCTGGTCCAGCCTCAGGACCGGTCAGTACCGACACCACCAGCCGGACAGATCACACAGCAAACCTTTATCATTTATTATAAGACTTGGAACAGATTTTGAAAGAAAGTTTGTGTGAAGCAGGGCCTGAAATTGTGAAACCCCCGTCATGCACCAAGTAGCATTTTAATGCCTTGGTTATATTAACTTCTGTTGCACTTCATGATGAATCACAGACTTTATCCACCATATAAGTGAATTTTTAAGTAACACACAGTACCTGATTCTATACATGAAATAGCAGTGAAAACGGGTCTACGAAAAAATATGTAGTAATTACTTTGGCCTGGTAAAATTTTTAGTTTGCCAGTCCTTGATGAAAAGTAAATTTTGGACACTGGTATGAAGTTGGTATTGTATTGTTTTTACCATCAAAGATAAATTCAGGTCAGTCAATCAGGATGAGATACTTCACTCCTTTGTAGCTGTACACTATCAAACTGCATCACTCCTCTATAAATGTAGTTTACATACACTGGTCATTAATGAATAAGCTGATTATTAACTAGGTCTAGAGGTTATGGTGGGACACAATCTGTCCTTCCTCCTGGTTGAAGTGGAGAGGATGTCTCAGTTTCGCTGTCGTTTTTACAGAAAGAAAATGAAGAAGGTGTGGGACCGGGCCGTGAGCTTCCTCTCGGCCAACGAGTCCAGGATCCGAACGGAGTCCCAGCGGATCGGCGGAGCGGACTTCCTGGTCTGGAGGTGGATTCAGCCTTCGCTCAGCTGCGACAAGATCTCCCTGATGCCCTCCAAAGTCTGGCAGGGAAAAGGTAACATACACTTACCATGGCCACCAGCTACCAGCCAGATGATGTCAGTTCAGACTGTGGCTGGGAAGGTTTCTGAACTCTCCCAGGCACTTTGTCGCAAAATCAAACACTGGAAAAAATATATATATGATCTCTATTTTGTCCCAGGCTCCAGTGTAGTTGATTCTCACTACAGTCCATTACATATTTAATTGCATTGCTATGATTAGTGGTTCAAACCCATAGGCCTGAAGGGGACGCTATGATTATAGGTCCAAATTCAAGACTTTGTAAAGGCCTAACTCCGGTTGGATAGATTTACATTCCTGTATTTGCTCCACAAATTTGCCAATTGGATCACCAAAGTCCGCAGTGATTTATATTTTTGCCGATTAGCATTTTTCCCTTTTAAAATTTTTTACTCGTAACGGCCAAACTTTGGTATATAGCCAAAGATATAGCTTGTAACCATTTTCCACCAAGATCAGATAAACAATATGGCCGCCAGCAAGCAATGAACTTAACCATGGGCATGGCCCAACACCAAACCAGTCACTGATTGTTCCAACCAGCACAAAACTTGGTACACCTTTTCAGCAAAGGTCGTTAAGGATGTCTGCAACAGCATTCCAATATTATCCTATTAGGGGGCATCACAAATGCCATTAAATTGTATCTCCTAATCTGGTAAATGGAGTAAGTTTGGTTGTGGTGGGAGCCTGGCCAATGCAATAATAGCATATAACTCATTTTGGGCTTAAAAGTCAGGGTTTGAAACACATTTAGATTTGAATTCCCATAACATCCATTTCACTACAGGAAGTGTAACACACCTCTCTAACTTGAAAACTGTGAGCTGTGTATGGAGTGTCGTCTGGACACAGTCGGTTGGGATGACAGATTCAGACTATGGTGTGTTCACGTCAAAGCATGTTCTTCTTAGGAGTGAGAACGTAATCTGAATCAGCTATAGGAAACAAAACACAAGGTTTTATGGGTATAAGGAAACAGATTAATAGCCAGTAGGGTTGGGCGGTTGGATCAATACGTCCGGTATCAGGGTCCGGGGATAGCCTGAATCCAAACCGCAGTCTGGACTGATGCTCATATTCAGCAATTTCTTCCTGGCTTGTAATTGGTCAATGTGAACCTAAATGAATCAAATTAAAAAAAATGCAACAAAGTCAACTTTTCCATTTTGGTTTCGGATCAAAGAAAACTGTCAGCGTGATTGCACCTTCATTCACTCTCCATAACTCGACCGTACTGAATCAACTTTGTGTGAACTGTGTCTTCTTCATGATCATTGGTTCACGTGGGTTTTGTCTGTCCTTTTCCAGCGTTCCCTCTAGACCGGAGGAACTCGCCTCCCAACAGCCTAACGCCATGTCTGAAGATCAGAAACATGTTTGATCCAGTCATGTGAGTACCTGCTGTCTGCTTCTTTTTTTGAGTAGAGATGCTTTCCTGGGGTTTCTTGGTCTCACCTGCACAAATTGTATTTATTCCTCTTTTCTCTGTGTTATCATCTATATATATATTTATATACCGTAAACGTTCAATTAAAAGCCGAGTCCCAATTAAAAGCCGAGTCCCTTTTACTGGCCGGGTGTGGCTACACGTTTTGACAAATAAAGGCCGGTCTCAATTAGAAGCCGGTTGCCATTGACGCTGGGAAGCAGTTTATTTTGTTTTTTACTCGCATTCAAACGTCAGTCACATTTGTTGATCGCCATGGCGGCACAGAGAAAAAAGAACGACCTGAAATTCAAGCTGTCAGTTGTCAAATTTGATGAACAAAACTCAGGAGAAGCAGCAGAAAATAACGTTTTATTTCTCTGATTCACCGGCTTTCTCGCTACCACCGCTCCCTCTCTTCATTCACTTTCTAGCTCGCTCGACCACCGCTTCTCTCTCTTTCTCTCTCTCTCTCTCTCTTTCTCTCTCAGCGCTGTCTCTCGGAGCGAGATCAAATGAACGATTCGTAATTGATATTCATACTGGTTTAAATAAACAATTTGATTAGTATTTCCCATCTTTGCTGAGCAAGAGTTTTGTGCGAAAGGAATTAAAGGCCTGTCCCAAATATAGGCCGGTTGAGTGTTTGAAGCAAATAAAAACCCAGGCTATTAATTGAAGTTTTACGGTATGCAAATAAATGAACTAAACTTAAGGTAAATGGCCAGACCGTCAAAGTGACCTATGTATGTATGTATGTGTGTGTGTGTGTATGTGTGTGTGTTTTCAGGGAGGTTGGGGAGAACTGGGACCTGGCCATCCATGAGGCCATCCTGGAGAAGTGCAGCGACAACGACGGCATCGTCCACATCGCTGTCGACAAGAACTCGCGTGAGGTACGCATCATCATCATCATCATCATCATCATCATCATCATCATCATCGGCGGATAATAACTCGCTGATTTCATATCCATAATCCTCGCTTTTACACTTGAGAACACGTTAATGTCACGGCGATATCACAGCTGAAGAGACTGATGTGCTTCCTGCTCTCTCTCTCTCTCTCTCTCCACAGGGCTGCGTCTATGTGAAGTGTCTCTCTGCAGAGCACTCAGGGAAAGCCTTCAAGGCACTTCATGGCTCCTGGTTTGATGGTAAATGAGACGCTTGATGACATTTGCAAATTACACCACATCAACATCAGTCTGATATCTGTCCTTCCAGAGGCTTAAAGAGGCATTAAGTAATCTATGACTTGTAGCACTCTATCGGCCACCGAGGAATTGCAACACAGACTACGTTTACATGGACTGCAATAATCCGACTTTGACCCTATTCTAAATAAGACAATATTTCGATTAAGGTGTTTACATGAGTTGCTTATAGAATATTCCATTCATATTCCCGTTTACATGCTACAGAGCAGAGTCCGATTAATGACTGAAGACGCACACCCACATTACGTCCCTACGTCCTACGTCCGAGCCGTTATTTTTTGGAAACTAGAGCAGTGGTTCTCAACGTGGGGTCCGGGGACCACCACGGGGTCCTCGAGGGAATTCCAGGGGGTCCCCAGCAAACTGATGAATTGTTAAAACGTCATCATATTTAATTGACAAGAAGTTAAAACAATTAGAGAATGTAGAAGAATGACTGTTTTGGTCATAGTTTCACTGTTATCTCTCTACCTGCAATACAGATAGTCATGGAATTCTGGACAAATTTTCAGATTTGGGTCTGAGACACAAAATCTCATCAAATGGGGGTCCGTGGCCCCAATGTGGACTAAGTTAGGGGTCCTTCATATGAAAAAGGTTGAGAATCACTGAACTAGAGCATGCGTCGTCAAGCAGTTGGATTGCCGTAGGTGTCGCAAAATGCTGCGAAAACTCCGACAGGACGTCATAGTGTGATTAAGTTGTATACGTGTCTATAACGCACTTCGATAATGCGACTAAAATCGGAATACTCCACATGTCTTAAATCGACTACTGCTTACTCTGATTATGACCTTATTCAGGTTAAGGTAATCAGAAAATGCTGTTTACATGGCAGTTACTTATTCAGAGTATTGTCTTAATCGGGTTAATATCGGAATATTGCAGTCCATGTAAACGTGCTCATTGACAGTCACATTTTCACAGTGTAGAAGAGCTATCCCTTCTTCCACTTCTTCTGTGTTATATTCTAATAATGCTAATACTGTGGCATTCATACCAAGGTTATTATATTTTTGCATTTTTCATTAGTTTTTATTTTTTGAAATCATTTTGTTTTCAATTTCAGTTTAGTTTTAATTCGTTTTTAAAGTGGGTTTTGAAAAGGCTTAGTTTTAGTTTAGTTTTTCTTAGTTTCACTGTTAGTTTTAGTCTTTTTTTGTAATATAATATTCAAAAAGGTAAAAAAAAAAATAGAAAAAAAAAATAATTGGAAGATAGATTTCATATCCACCCAAAATACTAGGCTTATGTATAAAATAAATTGACAAAGACAAAAACTAAAGACATTTTCTCTATAATTTTAGTCTATTTTAGTTAGTTTTGTAAACACACAATACAGTTTCAGTTATCGTTTTTTTGTAAAGCCTCGTTTTTATTTTTATTTCAGTTCACGAAAATATTTTTTCACACCTAGTTTTCGTTATTTTGTTAGTTTTCGTTAACGATAATAACCTTGCTTCATACCTGCCGTGTTGTTGTTATTGGTCCTGAATCTTAAAAAAAAGCTCATCGGACTGAAAAAATTTGAAGTTCTTGAGCACCTCCTTAAAGAATGTGCATGTTGAAAAAAAAAAAAACACGGTGGCAGTTTGTCAGTTATGGACTTGTGGTTTTTTTCCGCGCGGCAGGTAAACTGGTGACGGTGAAGTACCTGCGCCTGGACCGGTACCACCAGCGGTTCCCTCAGGCCCAGGGCTGCAGCACGCCCCTGAAGGCCTCCAGCTCCAACATGAACACCATCAGCCCCACCAACGCCACGCCCCGCCTGCAGCACCGCAGCTCAGTCAACTCCCTGGGCTTCTCCTGAGAAGAACTCCCCTCCCCCCCTCCTCCTCCTCCTCCTCCTCCTCCCCAGCATTAACATTAACACGAGCCTCCATGCCCTCCTCCTCCTCCTCCTCCTCCTACCACCCAGCATCGCACCACCAGTCTGCCGCTCCTCCTCCCAGACCTCCTGGTTTTTTTTTTAACGGGAGCCGTTTCGGGGGGGAAGCTGAAAGACTCCCAATTCCTCTTCACGGATGGGGAGCGCCGGCATTGGACTTTTCTGACCTGTGGTGTGTGTGTTTTTTTTCGGGTTTCGTTTTGTTCTTCTTCTTCTTCTTTTTTTTTTTAAAAAGTCAGTTATTTCGGAAAGCTGGAAGTCTCGGACGGGCTGAGGGACGCTGGAGCTTTGCATGAGGAAGCTGTTCCACGGTGCAGCGGACACTATATCTTCGTTTTCTTACGTCTTTGTATTACAAATGTTACGGATATAACAAGGAAACAAAAAGTCCTAATGACATATTTAAAAGATATGCGCGACAAGAGAGACTCCTTGAACCCTCCCTCCCTCCTTTTTTTTTTTTTTTTTTTTTTTGTTTTTAAATAATAAAATCGGTCCCATGATGAAATGGAATACATGGAAATAGCTGCATGTACCGGTGAAAGTATGCCTCTATTTAAGCTTTGAATTATAACATATAATGTGGATGTTAATTTCCTGGAGATGTTTGAGGTGAAGTACTCCCTGTTATGTAGTTGTTTCTTTTTTTTTTTTTTTTTTGTATTGTTTTTTTTTTTAAGTCAAGCGAGGAAGGCATGCACAAACACTTAGACGGGGTGCTGTAAATACATGTGAATGGTGGCGGTAGCTTTGTCGACTCATCTGTATTAAAAGCAAAACCATAAGCTCTCATTTTTCTTGCTGCTCAATACTCCGAACTGACTGCATCTGTATCCAGAGGCAAAAGCTTACCAAGAGGGGTTCGACACCAGAGATACAAAGACGATAGTTCTAGCTTGTAGAGAAAGGGCAACAATGCGGAAGTTCACTCAGCCATAGTATTTCTGGCTTGCTTTTTAATGTATTCCATATATGGCCTTTTTCTCCCCCCCCCCCTTCTTTAAGAATCACCTCTCCGATTTATATTCCAATGTATTCCCATGTTATATTATTATTTAATATGTTTACTATTTACCTCTTTCTTCCATCCACGCGGACATCCTTTGCTGGAAGCGTCGGATAAATTTTGTGCACATAAATATCGATGTTTCCAGAAAATGAATTTGGAGTTCCAAAACATCCATCTGGTGGAGCGGCGGCGCATAATGGTTCTGCGGTCCCTCCAGCATTGTTGTCTATGTGTTAGTGTACATGATCAACAGTTCCAGAAGAGCACATAGACTTCAGCTTTTTATGTCGGGCTCATATTCCGTGGTCATTTCACTTTTTTAAAACAGACATTTCCTGCCATGTTGAAAATTGACTTTAGTGGTTTAATTTAATTGTCATTAGTGGGTTTTTTTTTTTCATCGTATCCAGCCATGTTCCTAAATCTAGACGTGATGTCATGTCCTATTTTTTTTTCCCTCTTGGATTGAGTGTTATTCAGAAAGAAAGGACGCAACCGACCGTTTTCTAAACGTAACGGGGAGTATTGTGAGGATGAATAAGCTGATCTTATTTGTAACGTTCAACTCCAAGTATTCCAGCCCCTGCAAGGAGACTGTACTAAATGTATGGATGACTGATTGCTTGTGTGGTTTTGATAGGGCCCATGTATTCAGAAAAAAACGCTAAAGATCAAAGAGTTGCCAGACACCATTTTGATTTATTTTTATTTTTATTTTTACTTTTTGGAAATGCAGTGTATTGAAAGTTGGATTCAGTATTTGCAGTGGAAAATTGTACAAACGATGCACATTTAAAAATGTTCTAAACCTGGTGCAAACTTTTTTGCAGCAGACAACCTATTTGTGCCTTAACTTTGTGCTTTTTTTAAAAAATGACTGGCACTGCATCGCTGGAGAATGTATTGGGTTAATAAAATGTTGAAACCGATACAATCGTTTAAAGGGCAAGTAAGGTAATTTTGTTAGAAAGTTTTCCCTTCAAATTGAGTCTTCTGTAGTGGTTTTCCTTTGATATCCAACCAGATGCTCCTCACATTTTATCAGCCAGGTTGATGTCCCACGTGATTTTAATATCGCTAGACATGTTACACGTATCCATTTGTCATGCGATTGTTTTTCTCCCACTCAAGGATCGACCTTACATCCACTTCAAACGATTGTCGGGATATGTAAATTAAAATAAAGTGAACACTTTGAGAATTAAGCCAGTTGTTTTTGCTGTACTTGAGTGCATCATGGTAATCTTTATATTTTTGTATGTCTCCAGCCTGATGTTGGTGCACCTGCAGCTTTTTTTTTTTTCTTTTCTTTTTTTTTTTTTATTTCTTAATGACTGTATTGAAGGTGAATGTAAATGTTGGTTTGGTGTGGTGGCACTTCTCCAGGGTGGTGCTTGAACTTCAGCTGCATCCTCATGGTTTCTTTTCCTCTGATGTATTTTATGTAAACACTGTACATTGATATAACTGTAATATGTAATATTATATGCAGCTTAATTTCCATTGCATTGTATTGTTTCAATTTACCAATATCCCTAACCTGCAAGCCAGAGGGGGGAGGTGTACAATAATCCAGACTTTAAAAAGATTCAGATGTTTTAATGTAATTTGTCACTTGTATTGTAAAAACGGCTCAAATTAAAGGTTTATTAGGGGTTTTTAATTGCGTCTTTTTTGCTTTTCTATGATGTGCACATCTAAGTTAGTTCTAGTTAGTTTTAGCTTGTAAGCTAACAAACCAAAACAGCCATTGAGGCTGTTTTAGTTTGTTGGGTTATGTATGTTAAGGCTGTTGTTAGGCTACATCGGCCTATGTTGAGGTTGTTGTTTTAGTTTGTTAGCTTACATCAGTCTGTGTTGAGGTTGTTTTTTTAGTTTGTTAGCTTACATCAGTCTATGAGGCTGTTGTTTTGGTTTGTTAGCCTACAGTAGTCTGTCGAGGCTGTTGTTTTAGTTTGTTAGGTTACAGTAGTCTTTGTTGAAGCTGTTGTATTAGTTTGTTAGGTTACATCAGTCTATGTTGAGGCTGTTGTTTTAGTTTGTTAGGTTACATCAGTCTATGTTGAGGCTGTTGTTTTGGTTTGTTAGGTTACAGTAGCCTGTGTTGAGGCTGTTGTTTTGGTTTGTTAGGTTACAGTAGCCTGTGTTGAGGCTGTTGTTTTGGTTTGTTAGGTTACAGTAGCCTGTGTTGAGGCTGTTGTTTTGGTTTGTTAGGTTACAGTAGTCTGTGTTGAGGCTGTTGTTTTGGTTTGTTAGGTTACAGTAGCCTGTGTTGAGGCTGTTTTAGTTTGCCAGGTTACATCAGTTACAGTAGTCGTTGAGGCTGTTGTTTCAGTTTGTTAGATTACATCAGTATGTTGAGGCTGTTTTAGTTTGTTAGGTTACATCAGTATGTTGAGGCTGTTTTAGTTGATGTTACATCAGTCAATGTTGAGGCTGTTTGAGTTTTTTGTGTTGCATCAGACTGTGCTGAAGCTGCTGTTTTAATCGTTATATCATTCCATGTCAATGCTGTTGTTTCAGTTTGTTAGTTTATATCTTACAGTCAATGAGTTAAACCAGTCTAGGTTGAAGCTGTGCTAGTTATATCAGTCTGTGCTGAAGGTGGTTTAGTTCGTAGTTTACATCATGCTGTGTTGGGGCTGCTGTTTTAGTTTGTTAGGTTATTAGCTGACAGAGAGCGGAAACCGACTGGGGTCTTGCCCATAGTTGGAAATGTCTGTGCCTGTGGAATCGCCCCTGTCATTCCCTAATAAGAACGCATACCCACACAGTCTGCTAGCCTGTTAGCATGTACCCTGTTAGCCGATGAGCCTCTTACTTTGTTAGCCTGTTTGTTAGCCTCTACTGACAGCTGGTTAGTCTGTTAGCCTTTTAGCCTGCTGTGTTAGCGTGTGCAGTCACAGGGACAGCTGATGTACCGACCTGACACCGACCGACTAGCTACTCGACACTTAACGTTAGCTGTCAACGTCGCTTTGCTCCTGCTACTTTTCTCAGGTATGTCAGTCTCTTGTGTATTTTATGTAATAGGTGGGTTAGCGTTAGTTCTCATTTATGTCAGTCTGGTGTATTTCATGGGCTGGTTAGTTGTCGTTAATACAAACAGTGAGACAGGGTCGGTCGGTCGGTCGGTCGCACTGCTCTATTGTAAACGGACCGTTTCCAGAGCTTTCTGCATGTTGAATGACCATTAGCCTAGACACCTATTCTACGGAGAGAAACTTACCTCCAAACTGTATTTAAAAATGTGGCAGTTTAAAGGGTGGCGGTACCCCCAGTTTCAGTCCCTCTCCGCCTACCCCACTTTATCGGTAAAAGTATAAACAACTTGGGGCATGATGTAAGAGCCTTTACAAAACGTTAGCAGTCGGTCTTCAATTCGGCACGCATCGAATACACCAAGCAACACTTTTTCTTTTCAATAAAATATAAACTTATGCCCCCCAATGTTCTTCCACCAAAATGCACCGTGTAGGGCGGTAGCGAGCTTCTAAAAGTCGAGAATTTATTGAAATTAAGTTCTGCTTGGTAGTAATCTATAAGCCGAATTTACCAGAAGACGCTATTTATTCGTAAAAGGTCTTAAGTAATATTCTATCAGGTATGTACGCTTGCCGATAAGGAACACAACATTAAAGTGAAATATTTTGTAATGGAGTTTGGCGTACCCCCAAGAGAACGTAATGGAAAGCCCTACAACAGCACTGTCATGTCAGAAATGGATGCTGTTATGTGTTGGCTGTTGGCAGGCACTGACAGTATGGTTCACTGGTGTCAGTGTAGCGATACTGCCACTGGAACCAGCAGGTTTGGGATCAGATATACAGTATAGTGACAAACTGGCAGCAGACTGACTGACACTATGCAAAATAATGTACCACTGTATAGCACATTGCAACACAATGTAACACAATTTAACAATATAGCAATAAAGCACCATGTAAAAATAGACAGACAGCTGTGTTTCAATATGGTGCACTAGTCATTCCTGTGAAGTACTGAAACTAATACAGACCTGTTATATGAGTTTTTACATACAGTGAGCTTGCATTGTTTTATACCTTTGAAATAATTATACCCAATAACTCATGTCATGTGACAACCTCATAAGGCCAATTTGTTGGAGTTCCATATTTTAATTTATATTGAAAGATTCCATGGTCCTACAACAGCAAAATGTAACCCATCAGGTTTCCTGAAGGCAACAGGTCATTTCCAAAGAATACTGAAATAGATTTTCTCAAGTAGAAGTGTTTCTTGTGTTTAGTTCAAGTCAGATTAAAAGTAGCTGTCCAGAAAATGACAAAAATAAGAGGAGCTCACTAAAAAAGTTCACTCATTAATATTGTATGCACGTTCTACAATTGTTGGTGCATTATTTAACAGATTCTGTGTTGGCATGGTCCTTCCAAACAATTTGATGCGCCATTATCAGCTCAAGGTTTAGGGATGGTTCCTTTTTATAATCATCTCAACAGAATTCTCTCAAGTCAGAATTCATTATGGAATCTAAAATCCAGAATTACTGTTTTACTGTAAATGACAGATCTTAGTATACCCAATACTCTTGTATGTAAAAAGATGCTACTTAAGAAGAAGAGTGAAGGAATACAAAAATTCTCATATAGGAGTTACAGTACAGAGATGCTGTTGTGAGCAGTAGGCCAACGTTTAACACTTTTGATCAACAATAAATAGCCTGAGCTATGATGCATAAACTTAGGCAGAATGTGTATACTATATTGTTTTTGTCAACAGTTTGTAATAGATATGCTTTACCATTTGGTTCACAGTGTAGGAGCTTGTCCTTACAGCAGGTCATCCACAAGAAGAGAGTCACATTTACCTTCCTGTCTAAGCACAGAACTTGAACAGCATACTGCATTTGCCCAACATAGGCAACATGTAAAAACACATGCAAATCATTTTATTACAGATACATGGGCAGATATCGGTGTCAAACAGACTACAAAGGTACATTGAAGTCAAAATGTCATACTGTTAGTGTATGTACCTTTTTCTGCAGTGGTTGTTTATTGCATTTGGAACAAAGGCTACTTTGCACAGCCACAGCTTTAGCTGTAATGCTGTCGCAGCATCAAAACACTTCAGCGCTCCGCCAGGCTAAATAACTTGTGGAATGCTTGTTGCTACCAAAAAAAATGGACCTTGGTCTTATTTGGGATGCTGTGTTCACTGTCCAAAGCATGCTAGGGAGTCCAGGAAACACCCTAACATCTCCACCTATGTGTCTAAAGTGTTAGGAGTGAAGGCTGTGTTGCTGTGATGATATGTCTTTTGGTAGAATACTGTTTTCCTGCAGGTTATTATTAGTCAGGCCCCACTGAAAACACTGCTATATAAGGCCATCATTCTAGAGCTGTTCATCACACAGCACCTCACTCAGCCAAAGTGACTTTTTCCCTTGGATTTAGGCTATCTGGCTTTCTCGAAATAACCGTATGCAGCCAGATAGCTGGATATTTAGGCCTTGGTGTTTTGACTGGGGTCAGGGTTATTTTGGGAACTGGTTCTACCCCATATCTCATAATTACAGTCAGTCCCAAATAGTCAACAAGTGATAATGTTTTCTGTTTTTAGTCAGTCTGTAACCGCTCTGTCACCCATTGACCTGTGTGGCCTCAGAGGCTGCTGAGTGTATTGATCCAGACAGATCTGCAGTGGACACATTTAAATAGCCTAACCTTCATCAGGCTGGGCCAATGATCAGACTGTCCACAGACTGATCCATGGATTGAAAATAGTGTCTGAAGGCCAATACTCAAGTGTCCTAATGTGACCAAACTGGATGGATATTCAGTAAGTACAATGCCGTCAGAAAGTGTTCAACCCCCGACTTTTTCTGCATCTAGTGGTGTTGCAGACGGAATACAAAAGGCATTGAACTGGTGTTTTTTGTCCATAATTTTCATAAGTGGCATGACATATTTTTAGACATTTTTGCAATTGTATTGGAAATGGAATTAGAAATATCTAATTTAAGTAAGTATTCAACCCTCTTGGTGAATAATTTGCAGAAGCACCTTTGGCGATTACAGCTTCCAGTCTTTTTGGATGCGCCTGGATGAGTTCAAATTCAGTCAAGTTGGATGGTTTTTGTACCTTCCCCAGATCCCTGCCTCCTCGCAATTCTGTCTCTGAATCCTGCAAACAGTTCCTTGCACTTTATGTTTCTGCTCTGACATGCTCTCTCACCTGTTGGACCTTATTTAGACGTTTGTGTTTTGATCTGAATCGTGTCCAGTCAGTTGAATCAGCCACAGGTCAATTCAAAAGTTGTAGAGAAATCGCAAGTACACTTGGACGAATTTGGATGCACCTTTTTGATCTGTGAATAAAAGCATTCACTTTGACATTCTGGGTTCTTGTGTGTTGATCAATGACAAAAAAAACCCTGAATTTAATCCATATTGATTTGGGCTTTAACGCAACAAAATGTGGAATAAGTCAAGGGGGTTGAATCATTTCTGAAGGCATTGTTGTAGTATTTATATCCTGGAATCACAACAGACTCTGAATCTTTCTTGTTCTCTAATCTTGATTCAGGACAACTTAATTGGTTCCTTGGTAGTGATGAATGGAAACACCTTGTTCCACACTATGACATGTATATTGAGCTTTATTCACATTAATGAAAATCTCTAAATAGCATTGTATTTTTATTTTAATGTACCTTGAACCAATGCAAATGAAAGAAGGCCCAGACAATTTTAGATATTTACTATGGCCAAGTTAATAAAATGGTGCTCAGTACCCTCATTTGTTTCATTATTCCAATGGTCCAATGGTTTCCTTGATTGGAAAACTGAATGTGTGCTTGAATTACAATACCAGCCAAGTTGTATCTGTTATGCTTCAGACAAAAATATTATAAAGTATAATTTAATGTGTACGTTTTTCATTTTCGGCTGAAAAGAAATTGTCAAGGTTACTTGGCTTGTAGGATGTATAATATGCTAACTCCTCCAGCTTCTTCTTTCTGTCTGTCTCTTTTTATTTCTGTTTGCCTTTCTCTCTCTCTCTCTCTCTCTCTCTCTCTCTCTCTCTCTCTCTCTCCCTCTCTCTCTCTCTGTGATCAGATCATCAGTCTCACCACTAGATGGGTGTCATTCCACATACAGCTCTCCTCCATGTATTTCCAGTGACCACAGATACAGTACACTCAGTATCCACTTTATTAGCTACACATAGCTGGTGCTGGGTACTAAGAGGCCTAATGTGAGCCGACAAAACATTCTCCCCACTGTTACACCACCAGCAGCCTGTGCTTTTCATATCAGGCAGGACGGATCCATGGATTCATGTTAACCTGTTGGCATGTGACAACAGAAACTAGGATTCATGTTGTTAACCTGTTAGCATGTCACAACAGAAACCAGGATTCATGTTGTTAATTTGCCATTAGCAAGTTGCAACAGAAACCAGGATTCCTGCTGCGAACCTGCCATCAGCTTGTCACAACAGAATCCAGGATTCATGCTGTTAACCTATTCCAAACTATATATGTGTCCTCTGCACAGCCATGCATTTCATCTAAAGTGCTGCTGATTGCAGGTATAAGCAATGTATAAGTACACTACTGCACACTGCTGATAATCTAATCCAGTGATTCTCAACCTTTTTCATATCAAGGACCCCTAATTTAGTCCACATTAGAACCACAGACCCCCATTTGATGAGATTTTGTCTCTCGTACCCAAATCTGAGAATATTTTTATTGTCAGATATGATTTTGTCCAGAATTCCGTGACTGTCTGTATTGTAGGTAGCGAGATAACAGTGAAACTATGATCAACACAGTCATTCTTCCACATTCTCTAATTGTGTTAACGTTTTGTAAATGAAATAATGGTGAAGTTTAACAATTCATCAATTTGCTGGGGACCCCCTAGAACCCCCTCAAGGACCCCTGGTGGTCCCCGGACCCCACGTTGAGAACCACTGATCTAATCTAATCATTCTTTATGCCCCTACTCTGTTTTGGAACAAAAACTCCCCACCCATTGGACTTTCGACACACGGCCAATACCCCTTTACATTTTCAACTTCTCAACAGTTTGTGCTGTCCCTTGGAGTGGGTGGTACTGCTATGAGGAACTAAAAAAGCAATTGATTTGATTACACTGTTAATTTTACCAAACAAACAAGTAAGCTAGTAGCGTACGCAAGCATCACTCAGTCTTGTTAGCATTGGGCAAACTGAAGAAATTCCACACTTGTTCTGCAGACCTGCTTTGCTAGTTCAGTCTAGTTGTAACTAAAATGGAAAAACAAAAATGTGTCACGCATGCTTTAGCCACTGCATTTGAGAAGCTTAGTGAGACTGTAGCTGTAAGCGAGCGAGCATCACTCAATACAAGGTGAGAGAGCGCTGTTTGACCGGCTGATTGACTGACTGACCTGAATTTGGCTCATGACACGGCAGAGGGGGGCAAGTCATCTTTGCGACAGTGACGTAAAACACTACCATTAAGGCAGTGGTTCTCAATGTGGGGTCCGGGGACCACCAGGGGTCCTCGAGGGGGTCCCAGGGGGTCCCCAGCAAATTGATCTATTGTTAAACTTCAGCATTGTTTCATTTACAAGAAGGTAACACAATTAGAGAATGTAGAATGACTGTTTTGATCATAGTTTCTCTGTTATCTCTCTACCTACAATACAGACAGTCATGGAATTCTGGACAAAATCATATCTAACAATCAAAATATTCTCAGATTTGGGTCCAAGAGACTAAATTTAATCAAATGGGGGGCTGTGACTCTAATGTGGACTAAACCAGGGGTCCTTGATATGAAAAAGGTTGAGAATCACTGCATTAAGGGACTCAAGGGGTCGCCATCAAATGTCAGATTCTACTGGTAGCAGCTTTAATGCCGCATTAACTCAGCATCTGGCCCATTCTAAAGTAATTTAGTGTAACAGTAACTGAATCTCTCAACCTTTATACTTACACTTATGTTTTATACTTATGCTTTATTCGCTCACTGGAGGAGTGAGCTATTTGCGTAAGAGAGGTGTACCGAATAACGTGGATATTGATGTACCAACACACACAAATAACACAAATCACACACACAAACAGATGCTTGCTGTGTCACAGAATAATACAACTCCTGTGCTCCTCTTTCTCTTTTCCTCTCTCTCTCTCTCTCTCTCTCTCTCTCTCTCTCTCTCTCTCTCTCTCTCTCTCTCTCTCACCCTCTTCAGTGTGAGTGTGTGTGTCATGGCGGTCCTCCTCAGACGTGGGCTCTGCCTGGCCCTCCATCGCGCCCTCGGGCACGGCAGCAGCTCAGGCCGCCGCCCTGCACTGCCTGCCGCTCTGCTAGGTAGAGTAACCTGCTAGCTGTAGTGGCAATATCTTTAAATTTGACCATTTTCATGCCTAAGATAAAAAAAAAAAAAAGGCAAGTATTCAGTATTTCCCCCAACATTTTGGAAAAACCTCTGAAACAGCATTTAGACCACACTAAAACTCTCCATTCAAACCCATATAATACTATAATAATAATAGTAAACAATACAATAAACGGTAACACTTTACAATAAGGGTACATTAATTAAGGGTTAGTTAATGCTTAATAAGCATTAACTAACCCTTAATTAACAGTTAACTAATGTGTCTGGTAATCATTTACTAATGGTGTTCATGTTAACTAAGGTATTAATTTATACATTATTTAATAGTCATCTTTATAAACTATTAAATAATGTATAAATTAATACCTTAGTTAACATGAACACATTAGTAAATTACACATTAGTTAACTGTTAATTAAGGGTAAGTTAATGCTTATTAAGCATTAACTAACCCTTAACTTAGTGACCCTTATTGTAAAGTGTTACCCAATAAACAATAATAAAATATATTCATGTTTACTTGTGTGGAATCTGTTGCATTAGAATCAGGTAGAGTTAAAAACCAGTGTAGTATTGATCAATCGTACAATAAATATGTAATCAATCAATCAATCACTGCATCACATCCATCATATCAGACTGGATCAGATCCCATTTTTAATAAAAGGACAATATCGGCCCCATATATCTGTCTAACCCTAATTTTCACCTATGCTTTTTTAAAGACTTTGTGTTTTAACATGGAGGCCTGTATACTGAAGTGTCCCACCCAGGGGGTTTTGTGTGTGTGTGTGTGTGTGTGTGTTGGTGCTACAGTCACTGCATTGGGCATTGTAAAGAGTGATGGTTCATTATGAAGCTCTCTGGTTCAAATCTCAAATCTCTTCTTTGTGTTTCCTCGTGTTGTACATCATCATCATCACCATCATGTTATTCAAAACAGAGCGGGGATTCTTCATGATGGCTTTGTTGCAGCCACATATTGTACTACGTCCTGTGAATAATCCTTTGCAGCTTTCTAACTGTCATAATATAGACCTCAAATGCTTCAAGTCACAATGAAACAGCACTTTGAGAGCATCTTGCTTGCATAATTTGACGTATTTCCCATTGAAACAGGATGTTGGGGCCGAGCATAACACAGAGAGAGATTATTCAGAAGTGTAAACCGATGGGATATCCGTCGGGGAGAGAGAGGGATGGGAGGGGTGGAGGGGGGGATTGTTCAAAAATCTGTGACGGTATTATTGGTTGGAATTTTTTATGCATACCTGCTGGCCAGGGAGGAAAAGTATTGGGATTTTGACGTAGAAAGACAAGTTATTTATTGTTAAATAGATGTATATTATTATTATTAGGGCTGGGTTTAAAAAATCGATTTTCCCATTCAAACTGATCTTCATTTGAATGATCCGATATCGATTCATAGCATCCCGAGATTGATCTTTTAATATATGCCCAATATATACCTGTAGAGTCTGTAGAGCTGCACAACTTGCACTATATTGTGTTGACTGCTGTAGTGTGTTGGTCATGTTAAATAAAAAGTACATTAATGTAACTGCTTTGGGGTCAATTCTAAATGTAAACATTAATATTTTTAATAATGCACCAGGTTAGTGGTTTCCTTGTACAATTTACAGCATTAGTTCTCTGAGAATCTCTTTCATATCCGAGCAAAATTTATATTGTAACTGAAATATCCCTAACCGAATCGATATTGAATCGAATCGAATCAAATTGGAAATCGAATCGAATCGGGAAATCAGTGGCGATACCCAGCCCTAATTATGACATGGAAAATTGTCTAACAAGGTGAAAAGTATTTTTTTTAATTTCATTGTGACTTTGATGTTCTTTTAACTCATCCTCTCTCCCAGTGGCGAAAACGCTTTCCACTGACTGACCTGCAATGTGCAATTAAGTGGAAAAAAGTACTAAAAACAGGCTGTACTCATGACTTCTGTCTTTCTAGGTTCTCTGTCCATGTTCCTCATGTCCGTTAACCAGCGTCCCGAACTCTGCATGAAAAGGGGGGGGGGGGAATCCCGAACAGACTCCTCATCTCATTCCTAACACTGTATTTAACGTCTTGACCCCGTGTTGTCTTGTGTTGTCTCTCTCTCTCTCTGCCTGCCCCCCCCCCCCCCATATCCCCCATCTCCTTCTTCCAGCCCCGAGCCTCGGTTGTTGCCCCGCCGGGGGGGTAATTTGGTTCTAGTGGCGGGCGGCGCGTCTTCTCTCCAGCAGCCATGTCGGGCTTCAATCTGCTGCATCTGATCAGCAAGAGTCAGCCTGTAGCTCTGAGGCCCTGCGGTCTTCCCTCAGGTCCACTGACTGGGTGCTGTGTGCCTGCTGTGCTCTGCCTCTCTAAAGCCCTAACACCTTGCTGCCGCTCGGGGGTGTGTCAGCGTTGTCTTTATCGTGTGTGTGTGTGGAGTGATATTGTAAACTGCTGAAAAACCCACCAAGTGTTCCTGTGGGGAACTGTGAGAATTCGAGAACTCCCAAATTGGACCAATTCAGAGCATGAAACAAATGATCGGGACAAAAGTTTGTAACGGGAGCAGACAGGGACTTTTTTGCTCATAAGAAGTAATTTCACAGTGGTCTAGAGATGAGAAAATCCTCTGCATTAGCCCACTTTTCTGATGATGCAAAAGCTTCAAGACATTCAAGAACTTAAGATGGTCCATAAGTCGTCTGAGTTCAGAATCCAGTGAGTTTTTCAGCAGTCGGCAGCCCTGCTCTCACATTCTGCCATGCTCTCTCTTCTCACCTTGTACTAGGGCTGGGCGATATGGACCAAAAATCATATCTCTGTATTTTTTAGGCTGAATGGCGATACACGATATATATATCTCTGTATTTTCTACGAAGTGGGCTAAATGTTCAGTTGTAAGTAGGGCTGGGCGATATGGACAAAATCAAATATCACAATACTTTTTTGACCAAAAACCTTGATATCGATATTGCGACAATATTGTCGGGATGACTATTGGTGCTTTCACAAAATATTTACACAATGAGATTTTTGATAAATAATCATCGGTAATGTGGATATAATGACTAAGTGGGTAAAGGCAAATAATAGAACAGCTAGAACAGTCTGGTAAGTTCAGAAAATGACATCACTTTACTGTAATGCAGCCTTTAAAACCAGTTATGCCATATCACGATATTACAATATCCAAAATCTAAGACGATATCTAGTCTCATATCACGATATTGATATAATATCGATATATTGCCCAGCCCTACCTTGTACAGCTGCGATTTCAGTTGCTCGTGGAAGTAACCAATAACTCACGGCTTGCCTCCCTTGCAGCTTGCATGCACTGTGTGGTTTTTAGTTAACGTTTTGCTTTACTAATTTCCACTTTATCTGAAAAGGTTTGCACCATTTTTTTTTTTTTGTACCTCATAGGTCCAGAAAGCTGCTGGTTCATCATCTGTTTCTTTCTGTATTTAGAGTCTGACTGACTGGAATATTTAATGCCAGCTATCAGCGTGTGTCTCAGAAGCAGAGTTGACTGATCTGTGACCGTACTCTCACGGACAGTTGGATAAATTCATTGTATGTGGCTCCAACGCCTAAAAAAACAATGTTTTGATCGCGTTTGATGAAAAAGTCACATTTCTAGTGCAGTCTGCCTCTCACGGACTCCCTGATTTGGAGCGGTAAAAACCACCTTCAGGGAAAGAGCGAAGGCGAAGCAGATAAAAAAGAGGGTCAGGGAAGGAGTTTGACAAGTTAAAATAAGCACAAGGAGGTAGTGGAGAACAAACCTTGCTTACAATTAGGAAACAATATTTACACTTGAGGTTGAAAAGCCAGGATGTCGGAAAAGTGTGCTAATTTAGAGGCTGACCTCGAAGTGCACCAAGTCTAAATAATTTGCAGGCTACGGTGCGGGGCACATTCCAACTGGGATGCCTGTGAATGGGGGGCTTCAGGGGCTCTAAAGTCTGAAAAAAGAAAAAAACACCCAAGTACCCCCCCCCCCCCCCGCCCCCCTTTCTCTTTGTTCACACTCCTCTCCAAAAAGGGAGCGGGACATTTAGTTGTAGCTACACATTTCCACAATGTGAAAAGGGGGGCGAGTAAGGAAGGTAGAGCCGCAAACCACCTTCATTCCTTTGAATCCCCTTCTCATACCTCAACCCCCCTTGTGTGTCAAAAGTAACTTTCTACCCGCGGGACGGAGCCGGGGGCATCAATGGACTCTATTCACTGACGAGGCCTTTAAAGTCCCCATTATTTGTTCCATTCACATGGTTTCAATCTTTTTTTTTTTTTTTTTTTTGGGGGGGGGGAGTCTCCACATACTCGCATACCCCAACCCCAACCAGTGACTCGGTCGACAGGCTCCGTATGGGGGGGGGGGGGTCACTGCAAAAAAAAAAAAAGGAAAACGGAGCACATCCTTTTAAGAAACAGTGGGACACGGTAGGCGTAGAAATAATGGCAATGGTTTCTTAATGAAGACAGCAGGAGCAGGCGGTGGCAAAGACGTGGTACATTGCCAGGAAATTGCGGTCCAATTCACTTTTACTTAAGACGACGGTCGTGTCTCGTTAACTAAATGACATACAGATGGACGTCCTTCCATCCCCAGTGTTGGTTACTGCTACACCAGGGAGGAAAAAATGTTTATTTCCTATTTTTAGGCTTCGAAGTGTTCCACAAGTTTTTTTTTCAAAATAAGCTGGATGTGTCCCTCTCCTTGTGCCAAGCAGGGCCGGTGCTCCCAAAAGTATTTCTTTCATAGTAAGCCAGCCAGACAAAGATGGTTTTAGCGCCCGGTTATTTTTGGGAGCCCCTGGCCCTGGGAACAGCAAAGAGGCTGCAGGGTTGTTATACCAAGGAAATTGACTAATATTTATACCTTCAACTCATCGGGGTAGATTGCATTTTTCTTTCTTATATCTTTCTTTTAGGACAGTCGTGAAACAATGTCCGTAGATGCTAAGAAACATTGTTTCGCTTCATAACCACTGAGCAGAAATAGATCGTGTTACTGACCTATAACAGCATCTAACAGGCCTCGTAATGCAGCATTAACTCACCCAAACCCCACATTTTATATTGGCTTGTGGTTTGCCCAATGACATGCTCTGGCTGTAGCACATCTTTACTCTCCATGCACAGACACAACACAGAATCACTGGTGTGTAAACTCAGAATCAATAGTATACTTGCTTAAGAAATGAAATGGGTGCATGCATTTGTATTGTGATGCAGTATACAGTTTGTTAAAAAGCTGTGTAGCCCTTCTAGCTCCAAGCTTTCTTTTTCAGCACTGTTTACCATAGGAAATGCAGCGTAATCACACCAACATGAAATCAACAGAGTTGGAAAATGCAACCAAAACAACTATACGAGCTCTATTTGATCTGGCCAGAGAGGAACTAGTGGTCTGTTGGCCCTTGTTTTGACCCCCAGAGGGAGGTCAGTGCATGAGCATGGTGTTGAGACAGAGGAGTGGGAGGGCCAGTTTGTAGTACAATGGCCAGGCATAAGGGATAGTGTAGTAAGTGAAGTAGTGACATGCGGCCCTTCCCTCCCCAGTCTCTGCAGAAGACTCTGATAGTAATTTTTTTTTTTTTTGTCCTCCCTGCCTCCCCCCCCCCCCTTCAGGAGCATGTCGTACCAAGAAGACGTGGCCGGTGGGCTTCCCTCAGGAGGAGCTGAGGAAGCGCCTGACGCCGATGCAGTTCCACGTCACCCAGGAGAGAGGGACCGAGAGGTAGGGGGGGGAAGACACTCGGAATGAGGCTTGAAGATCTGATTTCAATTCTTTACATTGAATCACGCTGAATGTCAAGTGTTAACCTTTTTTCCATCATAAAAGCAAGAGAAAGTAGAGTATTACCTTTACTACCTTCTGTAATATAAAACATGGAGACGTGGCTCAAGCAATTAGGGCTTCAACTAACAATTATTTTCATTGTCGATTATTTTCTCGATTAATCGATTAGTTGTTTGGTCTATAAAATGTCAGAAAATGGTGAAAAATGTGGATCAGTGTTTCCCAAATCCCAAGATGACGTCCTCAAATGTCTTGTTTTGTCCACAACCCAAAGATATTCAGTTTACTGTCATAGAGGAGTAAAGAAACCAGAAAATATTCACATTTAAGAAGCTGGAATCAGAGAATTTGGACTTATTTTTCTTAAAAAATTACTCAAACTGATTAATCGATTAGCAAAATAGTTGGCGATTAATTTAATAGTTGATAACTAATCGATTAAGCGTTGCAGCTCTACAAGCAATATGGGTTTTTTAAAGCTGATACTAATATATATACAGTACTGTGCAAAAGTCTTAGGCATATGTCAAAGAAATCCATAAAGTGAAGATGCTTTCAAAACTAATGAAATGAAAAGTTTCTGAATATCAAAAATTTACAGCAGTCTACTGACACACTAATGCAGAAAACAAATAAACATCTAAGACTTCTAAGAAATTTATATAAAAAATCTAGGGTGCCTAAGACTTTTGCACAGTACTGTATATATATTCTATCTATTTAAATTTGACCATTTTCATGCCAAAACATGCCTCTGAAACAGCATTTAGACCAGTGGTTCTCAACGTGGGGTCCGGGGACCACCAGGGGTCCTTGAGGGGGTTCCAGGGGGTCCCCAGCAAATCGATGAATTGTTAAACTTTAGCATTATTTCATTTACAAGAAGTTAACATGACTAGAGAATGTAGAAGAATAACTATTTTCGTCATAGTTTAAGGAATAGTAAAGGAATCCTGGACAAAATCATATCTAACAATAAAAATATTCTCAGATTTGGGTCCGAGAGACAAAATCTCATCAAATGGGGGTCCGTGGTTCTAATGTTTACTAATTTAGGGTCCTTGATATGAAAAAGGTTGAGAATCACTGATTTAGACCATCATGGGACACTAAAACTCATTGAAAGCCCAACTAATGAAGTTCTTTTGGGCGGGTTAGTAGCTCCTTAAGGCCGGGGCAGGATGACACTGAGGAGTAAAATCATATTTGCACCTCAATATCGGTGAAAAAACCAATGTATCGGTCTAACCGCAATGTCTTGTGTTCACGGCACATGGCATTTGGCTGTGAGATCAGACTGTGCTCCATCTGCTGGCATTATTTAGCCACATTCCTCTGTCAAACCGATCTCAAAGCCTGGCTGACTTATCCTACAGGCCCAGAGGTGACCGCGAGCTATCTAGTGAGCGGGGCAAAAAAAAACAAAAAACATCGATAGAGATGTTTGCCAAAAATAATAAAGGAACTCAGTGACTCCATCCCTCCGCCCTCCTCTAACCCCGGCAATCCACACGTGAGGAAGGTATTTATCGGCTCATTTGCGGAAGGAATGTCAAAAATGCCCAATAACCAGCTCTGCGTGGTGGTGGAGGCCCGGAGACGAGGCCTTCGGAGCAGAGTCGGGCTCCTGGCCAGCGACAAAACCCACTAGCCTTTAGTAGCCGACCCAGACGCCAGGCTGCTAAAGGCTAGTGGGTTTTGTATATACTGTGGTCTTAGGTGCTTCACTCCTCCACTTTCATATGTGACGTTTAAAGCTGTCTTTCTTAAAAATGCCCAAAAAAAAAAAAAGACGAACCTGGCATTTTGTATGAATTTATTTGTAGTCTGTGTTGGACTGGTGGTTGTGGACATGCTGATGGTGACTCATTCGTTCACCATGGTGAGCCGTGCAGGTTTACTAACACAGCCTCTCTCTCTCTCTCCGCAGTGCCTTCAGGGGCGAGTTCACAGACCATAAAGAGGACGGAACCTACACTTGTGTCGTCTGCGGTTCCCCGTTATTTCAGTAAGCCGAGTGCTGCACTTTCTGTCTGTGTGTGTGTGTGTGTGTTTTATTAGTACAGCTCTAACTATACTCATCCAGAGCCACTCTCTCTAATTGGTTGAAGAGTCTCCACGCGGCGCCTGACACAAACCTACAGAGATTAATGCTACCTGACAGCACGTCAGACCCATCTAGGGAACCATTACCAGGTCGCCATTTTCCCACAGCTCGATGGAGAGCTTCAAAGGAGGCTGAATTTACAGCCAGAGTTAGCCCATATCTCAGACACAATGTTCCCACAGACCCCCCCCCCCCACCCCCTCCCAGCCTCCAGAAGCATGCAGAGTGCCTCCTTACTGTGGACTTGTACCGGGATACAGGCCGATTGTAACCCCCAGTGGTTCTCAAGAGTCCCCAAGAGTCCGCAGAGTCTTCCAAGCAAACGCTACAGCAGCTGATTTCACTGATCACTTCTTTCTCTCTGGTTGAAGGTGTGTTAAGCAGGGAAATCAGCTGCTATAGTGTTTGGTTGGAATGAAACCTGCAACACTCTTGGACCTCTATGGACCATCATTGAGAACCACTGTCGTAGCCTGGATGCTGCTGTCACTGTACAAAATAATTTTTCTAATGAACATTCTCCTTTTTGCAGGTCAGCCACAAAATTCGACTCTGGATCAGGTAGGTTGATCCCACATACTGTATGTTGGATATGTTCTCAGTAGGGCCGAACAATTAATCGAAATTTTATCGAAATCGCAATATGGCTATACTGCAATTTTCAAATCGCAGGAGGCGCAATATTTGTTAAAGGCGAAATGTGTCAAAATAGCATTTTAAATGAAATATTGTGGTGCTGCAGAGATGTCCTGGCCTACACATCATATTCTACAGACTTAAGAAAACATCTTTGTTTGGTACAGATCCCCGCAAAAATCACACCATAATCATTTTAATACGTTTTTCAATGAAAATGAGAATAATGATGTAAAAATTAGCATTCCCTCTAATATCGCAAATCACATCGCAATTGCAATGTCAGTCAAAATAATCGCCCGTTCTGCCTTCTTAAATACACAGCAGTGAAGGTCACCCGTCGGCATGAGCTAGAGATTAGAGAGCGCAGTCCATCTTGGAAGCGTTTTTATCTGTTGTTTTACACCAGAGAAGCCAAGAGCCTGACCTCACTTCTCCCTTTCTGCTTGATTGCAAGGACAGAGGCTGCTCCCAGTCAGCTGTCTAATGGCTTCTCAGAAGAGAGCAAGAGAAGGCCTTCATGGTCATTAATCTTGGTGAATTACACCTCTGATGTGAAATATCTGGGTGTCTTAAGGAGATTAAAATATTTCCGGAGCGTCCTTTTTAATGAACGGTATCTGGGATTCTGTGATGAAGTTATTGCCTGTAAACATGTGGCTTCTGTCATCGCTAATCCCCAGGAATTCCTCCGCTTTTTTTTAATTGCGGTTGCTTCTCGAACCGCCATTTGTCTTCGCCTGTAATTAGGACATACCTAAAAGAAACGAATGAGTGATGTCATGATGGATGTGAACTTGAGGAACACTGTATATCCAAAGGTGATGTGGTAGGAGGACTGTGAAGGAGTCTGCACTAGGCACTTTTAGACTTTTGTTTGGTTCATGGTGAGTTCTCAGTCCATCTTCTTGCTGAGCTATGGCCTTTTACTTCTTGCTTACCTCATTCCCTGTCTTCTGTGGGATTGTCAAAGGCTCCGAATTGACAAACTAAGTTGGAGTGTGACGAGGTCAACGGGACGAGACAGAGATACATGCTAGGTTCTCAAACATCTGTGGAAAAATTAACTTCGATATAAGATGTTATAGTTCGTCTAAATCGTGGGGTCCGGGGACCACCAGGGGTCCTTGAGGGGGTTCCAGTTGGTCCCCAGCAAACTGATGAATTGTTAAACTTCACCATTATTTCATTTACAAGAAGTGAACACAATTAGACAATGCAGAAGTATGACTGTTTTGATCATAGTTTCACTGTTATCTCTCTACCTACAATACAGATAGTCACGGGATTCTGGACAAAATCATATCGAACAATAAAAATATCCTCAGATATGGGTCCGAGAGACAAAATCTCATCAAATGGGGGTCCGTGTCTAAATGAACCGCTTACTGGTACAAAATAAGGACTCCGTGGCTCAGGGTTTATTTTCATAGAGCAGTTGAAGCATTTTGGCCTGAAAGGAATAAAGGTTTTTCACTTGCACTGTGTCTCTGGGCTCCGAATAGCAGATGGGAACCTCAGTCGAGCACAGCACTCTGTTTCTAGTGAAACCAAGGCTCATATATACCCAATTTCCTGTTTTGTTAGATCTCCCTTACACTGCCCCATTCACTGGGCCACGGGCATGGCGATAAAACTCCATTAGATCAGCGCAGTAACCATCCACCGGGATTCTCCTGCTCTGACTCATAGGATTCCTGTATTCCCCTGAGACTTTTCCTGGGTTCGAGTGGAATTTCATGGCTTTGTAGTTGTGGCCAGGCGACCCCTCCCAGACTGGGGGAGAGGAAAGGGGGTAGATGGCAAGGGCCATGGGTTTCTTCTCCACAGTGGGAGTGTAGGGGAAGGAGGAGGCTGCCGAGTTGTACCACTACTGATAGGACACTTGGCGTTACAGCTTCATGTCTAAGCTTGGCCCGTTTGATGTAGGGGATGCGAACAGTGTTGTGGCATTTGTCATGGTGTGTATTACATCTGATACACTGCACTTAGGGTGAAAGATGAAAGAGGCGAAAGAAACCCAGAAGTGTGTATTGAAGTGCCTTGCTCCTTCCAAAGTGTTATTTTAAGAACTAATTTCACTTTGGTTTATTTGGGATAAAGCTGGTAAAGCTGCAGGGAGTTGGGGCCTAACAGTGAGAATATGACAGAATATACTTTTTCTAGTTCAGCCAATCATGTTATTATATTAGAATAATATAGTATAAAGTATAGCCAATCATGTTAGAGAATTTGCAAATGTTTACCATATTAGCTTGGTTACCCTGATGATTTTTCAATGATTTTGAAAGAATATCTAATTGCGATTATTTTGACTGATATTGCAATTGCGATATGATTTGCGATATTAGAGGGAATGATCATTTTTACATCATAATTCTCATTTTCATTGAAAAACGTATTAAAATGATTATGGTGTGATTTTTTGCGGGGATCTGTACCAAACAAAGATGTTTTCTTAAGTCTGTAGAATATGATGTGTAGGCCAGGACATCTCTGCAGCACCACAATATTTCATTTAAAATGCTATTTTGACACACATTTCGCCTTTAACAAATATTGCGCCTCCTGCGATTTGAAAATTGCAGTAGGCCATATATTGCGATTTCGATAAAATTTTGATTAATTGTTCAGCCCTACCCTCCGATTCTGTTCAGTAATTCTTGGCACCAATTTTTAGCATGATCATTTTTGTAAGAAGTATTGCACTGCAAAACACGACCATATTAACAAGTTGTTTAGTCTCATATTCAGCCTTCAAATCTTATTTTACCTAAAACGAGACAAAATCTGCCAGTGAGGTGATATAACTTGCACGTGTTTCCAGTGCAGTGTCATTTGTTTCAGGATTCCTCTAGAAATGAGTGTCAATACCTTGAAACAACTGGGAAAAATGCAGATCACTGCACTACTATCAGGAAAATGACACTTGATTCTACAAAATTCTTGAAACAAATTGATTTGTATTGGAAACAAGTGAAATTATTTAACCCCATTGGCAGATTTTTTCACTCATTTTAAGAACTACGATTTTAGGACTCAATAATAGACTAAATGACTTGTTAAGATTGAGATTTTTTGCAGTCAATGCAATATCTATGCAATATCTATATCTATACTACCATACTGTTCTGTTAAACTCTGCACCAGGTTACTCCCTATAGATAGTAACCAGTCCAGTACATCAGAGCCAAAGATGTTGCACTAGCATCCCCTTGCACATATTCCTCTCACTTTATTCCAGGATGGCTATATAGAACCTGTCAGGTGGAATTCATGTCCAAAGTGCGGAGGGAGAGATTGTCATATTCTAGTGATCTGCTCTCCAAAACCTCAAACAAATGCCTCTTCATTTTTTTTTAGGTGTTGCCTCCCTTACAGGAAATTGCTTTTCTGCAGCGTTACATTTTAGTTATTTTCCAGCCTTGTGAAACGAGGAAAAAAAAAACAGTGTAGCACTTGTCATTCAGTCCGGGGTCAGCCACGGTTTCATTCAGCTTCCTAAGGGTTTGATAGCAAGGTCAGCATCACTTACTGCAGTGGTTCTCAACGTGGGGTCCGGGGACCACCAGGGGTCCTTGAGGGCATTATTTTGTCATTTTAGAATGACTATTTTGATCATAGTTTCTCTGTTGTCTCTCTACCTACAATACAGATAGTGATGGAATTCTGGACAAAATCATATCTGACAATAAAAATATTCTCAGATTTGGGTCCGAGAGACAAAATCTCATCAAATGGGGGTCTGTGGCCCTAATGTGGACTAAATTAGGGGTCCTTGATATGAAAAAGGTTGAGAACCACTGCCTTACTGTATGATGCAGTTGATGATGTGCCTCAAGGTCAGCAAAATAATCCAGGAGTTACATTATGGCTTAAAGAGACTGAGTTAAGATGGATGTCGATAAGCAGAATCAAGTCAAATTTTTTTAATCTAAAAATCTGGAAATTGGAACAAGTCTTGAAGATTATCCAATACACATATTAGCCATAACAGTCATTGCAGAAAAGTGAATTAACCCCATGTGATTTTCGCTCTTCTTCCCTTGACGACTCCATTAAGCGGGAGCTGGGCTCTGCTGGGGTTTGTTGGTTTCAAAAGTGGCTCTGCAGTGGAAATCAGTGCAGTGGGCCCCTTGGTAGGAAGCTTGAAGCAGAGTGATACCTCTTTTCCTGTGTCGGAGACGGGCCCCGGCCTACCTAGGGAGCTGTGAACGGGACCACCCATCAGGAGCTGCCGCGCCGCTTTGACCTCAACCGGGTTTTATGGGCGACAGAGATTGTCAAGACCCCCATAGCTCAGTGGAAAAGCAGTTGCGAGGAAGAGAGATAGCTCCTCTGATGTGTTTTATTTGGTCTGATTAGACATCAACTCGGCTCAAGTACCCATGAATACTCACTTTGTTTCTTTTTGTATGACCAACAAATTGTGTAGAGATAATGACCGGTTTGTTAGGAAGATGCTAGTCTTCGAAGGTTATGTTAAAAACCTTTACAACTCTTATAATAAAACAGCAACTGCAGCACTGTGACCTGATCCTGGACTAGTTCATGTTGAGATACGAGAATTGAAACGGTCAGTAGGGGGCACTATCTACCTCTCCATCCGGACACTAACACATCAGCCCTGTTTACAGAAACTCTGTCTCTTTAGCCCCCGCAGAAATATGTTTTAGGTTTAACAGTGTCCGTGTTACACGCCGCTCTCCAGTGACGAGGCAGGCCGGGCTCCCCCCCCCCCCCCTTAGGAAACGAAAGGAGAGTCAAACTTGAGTGTCTCGCTGGAACAAACTGCGAAAATAAATGCTCGAGAGCTGGTTTGGCAAACAAAGATGAAGTGAAAGCGGTGACAGAGGAGGAGGGAAAGCGGCCAAGGAGCGTTGGGAAATCCTTGCGTACACATTCACACATGTATTTACTCACAGACAGAGATACGTACGCGCACATGGTACATTTCTCTCCAAGGCTAAGTTCAGCCATCACAGTGTTTAGACAGTGCAGTATGTCCAGTGCTGCTCGGTGAATTATCACTGTCCTCTGCATTGTTATGTTATAGTCTCTTAACTTGTACCTAATATTATACTGTCGTGTGTACAGGCTGGCCGTCTTTCTTTGACCTGGTGAAAGAAGAGTCCGTCAGTCTGTCAGATGATTTCTCCTACGGGATGCACAGAGTGGAGACTACCTGCAGCCAGGTACACAGTACTATCCTACAGTATATTTATATAGAAATATATATGGTTCCTCTGCTACTCATAACCCATCCACAAATCCTTAGAAACTCAGCAATACACGATAGAAACGTCTTTTTCCTTCCGTTTTTTTCCTTTGAGATAGTATCAGAGAAGGGCACCCAGGTGTCTCAGTGGTTATCACTGTGTCCTCACAGCCAGGAGGTTTTGGGTTTGATTCCCGGTGGAGTTTGCATGTTCTCCCTATGTTCTCCTGGGTTTCCTCCCACAGGTCAGGTGGATTAGAGACTCTAAAATTGCCCATAGGTATGAATGGAAGTGTCTGTCTATTTGTGTTAGCTCTAACCCTAACCCTAACCCTAACCCTAACCCTAAACCCTAACATTGTTAGTCCGCCCTCCTCACCCTCAGTTGGTCAAGTTCCCAACCCCAGCGCTTACCACTCAGTCTTGATGAGCTGTCATCTAGCCTGATGGTACAGTTCTACCAATTCCGTCATTTCCACGCTTCCAAGGTAGCAACGCAGCGAGTTTCCAGAAATGTCACGTCCTGTTGGCCGCTCTTGCATTTGCATAAAGTTGAGGTCTAGTCTACTTAGTCTTGTTTAGTCTATTTACTTATTAGTCTACTGCAAATCAGGGGCGTCCAACGTGACTCTCGAAAGTCCCGAAGCTCATGAACAAACTTTTAAACTAGCCATTGTAGATCTAAACTGATGCAAGATTCAGCAACTGCATGGCCTATTTCTCGCTTCAGATATTTTCAGCAACGGATTTCTGTGGACTGTTTAGGTGACATAAGAGAACGTTTCTGAATAAGCCGCCGTGTTTTTCAGCCCAACGCGTTCGTCCAGTCAGGCAGGAGACTTCGGTCCATAGCAGATGAAAGTAACTAGGCTATGCAAACCATCCTGTTAATAGACAACTACTGTTCGTCCAAAGTTTGAAATAAACCCAGGAAGACATTCGATTGTGTTTTAATATTTGGGAGGAATTCATGTTTATATTTAAGAGAAAGAAAGCGCTTGTCAGTCATCTATCGGGACACCGCGGCCAATCTGCAATAAGAAAACGTGTTTCTTCGCTGTTCTTTCTTTTCTTACTGCTTTCCGCCATTATTGTTAGTGCAAAGACTTACCCTCTGTGGCCACTAGCCTCACCTTGATAGCCACAACCAGCTCATTGCTGGCCATGCCCACAGCAAATGGTGTATGCCCCAAAACATCGAAAAGTCAACTTCTGTCCAATGAGGGATTTAGTCACGAACAAACAGGGACACAGACCGATAACGCAGAATATATTTAGTTATTGTTACTATAATGTCAGAGAGTTGCATATTGCAGCTCGTGTCCACTGTCCTCAGTTCAGTTCAACGCGGTGCATTAGGTAACCAATCATCTCACTGTGTTTCAGTGCGGGGCTCATCTGGGACACCTATTCGATGACGGACCACGACCCACAGGAAAACGCTACTGTATTAACTCAGCCTCGCTGGCTTTCCAGGCCCAAGACGCCGCTTCCCCCGCTCCCCCGGGTGCCGGGGCCGGTGCCGGGGCCGGGGCCGCAGGGGCCGGCGGCGGCGGCTCAGCCAGCGAAGGGAAGACGGAGCTCTGAATGAGATTCCTGGAAAGTCTCCAGGAACCGCAGCAAGGCTCAAAAACCGTGGCCCGGACGCATCGGGAAGCCTCCTTTACTTAAAAGATGGCAACGATCTGACATAAATAGAAATGTTAGTGTTTTTTCTTTTCTTTTTTTTTCTTTCTAGTTTGATTCATGATGTCAGACAGGTGATCATATTGAGAAAGGAAGGTTTATGGGCCGGTCGTCAGGCTCCAGACACAGACCAAATATTCTCAAGCGTAATATATCAGCCGGGGGGAACTCCCGATTTTCTGAAATAATGCAGGCCTCCAAAACACCCATCGTGTGGCCACAGTCAAAGCTGCCAGACACCCTCTATCCACTGCTCGCCTTAATTTCCTAGGTCTGTGTAGTAGAATTTGGTCTGCCGATTCAAACGATGGATGCAGTATTGTGTTGCTAGAAATATATCTTTCAGAGGTTTTGATAATATAAGTTGAAGTATTTTATTATTAGAGTATATTGGAGGCTTTTTACTTGGAGTGTAGCCGTGTGTCCTTTCTCTGAGAAATGTTTTATTTTTGAAGTGACATTTGATACTGAGAGGTTGACGATTTAAGGAAAACCCTATGCAAGTGCTCCTGCGAGCAGTAAAATAAGCATCAAGCCGAGAACAAAGCATTCTTTCAAATAAAACGGAACAGATGACAAATGTTTAGTCTGAACACAAAATGTAGCATGGCTTCTTTAGGGCGCTTTCTTCGCTCCTTCGCCTCTTTCGGTGCTTTGTGTTTGTTGAGTATTTTCCCTTTTTTTGATTCACGGGTTACACTGAGAACAGTTGTTGAATAAAAAGATCTAGATACCGCTTTTTATGACTTCCTCGTTTCTTTTTGGTGGATATCTTGTTTATCTCAAATCAAACCTATCTTTGGTTGGCTTGTTTCTCATTATTGAACGACTCCTTACATTTGCAGAGCTCTACACCTTTGTTTAGATCAGTGATTCTCAACCTTTTTCATATCAAGGACCCCTAATTTACTACACATTAGTCTCTCGGACCCAAATCTGAGAATATTTTTATTGTTAGATATGATTTTGTCCAGAATTCCATGACTATCTGTATTGCAGGTAGAGAGATAACTATGATCAAAACAGTCATTCTTCTACATTCTCTAACTGTGTTAACTCGTAAATGAAATAATAGCGAAGTTTAACAATTCATCAATTTGCCGGGAACCCCCTCGAGGACCCCCTGGTGGTCCCCGCACCCTACGTTGAGAACCACTGGTTTAGATGACACTGAAACACTCATAGCACTCATACTAGGGAATCACCCTGTTGCTGTCCATGTATCTCCGGACCGCATTCCCAAACAGGAGGATCCCTGTGCGCTGGTGGGAAATGCTTTTTCCACCCGCCGAACAGTTTTCCGAGCTGCCAGAAGTCGGCTGCAGTAAAACTTTAGAGAGGCTGTTTTAAGAGGGGTCGCCCAGAGGTCAGCAGACTGGCCCGCCGGTCGGGACAATGCCACGCTATCATGTGTCAATACTAGTACAATGCAGCGCTAGGTGTCGGTGGTGGCATGCTTTTTCCATACGCGTCGTAAATCAAAGCCGTCAACACTCGATTCCTGCAGGACAGATCCAGCAGGAGTCTAGACTTACAGACAGGGATGTGGTGTGGCTGGATTTGCCAGCTTTGTTTCTGTATTTTTAGCTGTTAAATTGGCCTTAAAGTCAGCTCCAGGTAGCATTAACATGGTATTAAAAGTGTTCAAATTCAAATTTCGCTCTATGAAACGCTGTTGTATTTGCAGTTTACCCACATTTTTAGCCTGATATAAACCTTTAGTAAATAAAGTTCATAGTAGACATCTGAGGAAGGGACATTCTACCAGAAACGTACATTTCCACTTCTAAAAATCTTGGGGGAAAAAAGACCATATTCTTGAATCTGAACATTGAGTCATATGGAGGACATGTTAAACTATGAGAAACACATATCATGCCATCTCAGCATGTTTTTATGCTTGAAATAAAATACATAAATAAATAAAATACATTTTTATACACGTTTCACCCCTAAAATGTCAGGCCCTGTCACAGACAAATTTGTATATGTTAGAATGGTTTCTTAATGAATTTCTTTGATAGAAATAGCATTTTCTTATTGATCACATGTCCCTGATTGTATCTAACATGGTTTGTAATTCCTATAAGAAATATAAGCAACTTTTCGGTCAACTGTACTGGATGGTAAGCACAGAATAACCGGCAGGCACTCATATAGTTGTAAAAAAAACTCCTTTACATAGGAGATTTTTACAAAAACGTAATGGTGGATATATACCCCCACCTTCATCTACACAGTTAAAGAGATTAATTCATCAATATTTTCTCAAATATTCAATTTTTATATCATAATGTCCTGTGTGACAGGACTGACGGTGTTGTGACAGGACTGACTTTATGGATTTTGTTGATGCAGTTTACCCACATTTTTAGCCTGATATAAACCTTTATTAAATAATGTTCATAGTAAACATCCGAATTAGTATTGAGAATATGGTCTGTTCAGGGAAAAATTACTTTGCTGAAAATAAATTCGATTTTTTTTAAAATTTATATTGGCGATTGGGCTTATGGTACCATTTCCTGGAAATAGTACCATCCTGGAAATGATCAACAGGGAGCTAATGTTAGCAGATTAATAGTTTCTAGCAGTTTCCATGCCATTGAATGCTACAGGTGGGGTAGGTCACCCTGCATTAAAGGATAAGTTTGGCGATTTTGGAGACCTATCCTATTTATCACTAACTGTGTCCACTATCATAACATTCAAAATATTTTTTACATCAGAGTATTCATCTCTGAGAGAGCAGCACCAGCCTCCTGTTAGCATGTGTTAGCAATGCTAGTACAAGTCAATGGGGTCTGAAACCAGTGCTTTCAAAATCCCATTCGAGTGCTTTTAGCAAGTTCTATTACATAGTTATGATTGACTTGTGCTAGCTCTCTTTTTCTCGCCTGGTTGTTATATATTTATATTTATAATGATCAATTTCACACCTTCAAATAGAGGTGTAATTGCACCTTATGTTATATGAAATATGAAATGTGCAAACCATTGAAACACGCCAACAGCAGGGGGCGACATGACGATGTTCCCTCCTTATAGCGGCTAGCGGTAGCTCCAATCTAAATATATCAGTATCTGCAACAGCCTTTGAACACATATATAAATAAATAGAAATAATATAAACAAATATAATTTATGCAAATATTAGTGTACCTCAAATGACGTTTCTGCATTTAGGTTCCCCCAGTAGACTTGCGTTGATTACTAACTGGGAAGAATATAGTGTGTTGGTGTAAGGGGGGGGGGGGGGGGGGGCTGGGGGGGTCTCGGGTCTCCTGGGACACAAAGCAGGAATGCTGCTTTGTTCTCAGCTTATTTTGGTTTGCTAGTCCTCATGCTCTTTCAGGACCAGGGACATTTACATTATCTAGCAATTACAGCTGAGTTCACATGACAATGTAATCATATTATTTGCAGAGATGTAGTGGTAAAATAAAAAGGAGAGTAAACTATGACCTCCAGTCAGTGACCATGATAAGGCAAATATGAACATATGAACAAAAATTTAGTATTTTTCATAATAAAACATTAATTCATACTTTTTTTCTTTATAGCACTGTGCTTTATCGGCTAACTTGCGTCGTATTTGTATAAAAAGGTGGTAAATTCTATTCTACAGATAAAAAGGTGGTTTATCCTCCACTTCATCCGTTATATATATCAATTTACTATTTTTATATTTTTTCTTTTGTCAAAGCACAAAATCAGCTGACAAAGCCTTTAAACCAGGACTTTGGACCACATAGGGAATAAAAGGAAAGCAAAAAGAAAATTCCGCTTTCTAATACAAGATTGATAGTCATTTGAAGATGAAGCTTGAATGAAAGTCGGGTTGTGAATAGAATATAAACATAACAGAATACAAAATTGGGGTTTTCTAAACATATACGACCGACTATTTGAGTTCCAGTCGTCTACTTGAAGGACTGTCAGGTAGAGCGTTAAGTGAAGCCGGGCCTCAGGCTGCAGGAAGCAGGCGAGGAATCCCTGATGTGGAATGTGCTCTAATTTGATCGCTGATTGACCAGGAGGCTGGATGTGGCCTTCGTCCAGAACGCGGCCGAGCGCGGCACTAAGACAATATTTATCTGTTGACTTGCGTCCCTTTGAAGGGAGTGAGGGGTTTCCATTTCATGAATGAAAAGTCAATGTTTGCTTTGGTGTCGCTTAAATGTGCCAGGCAAATGTTATCTGAGTCCCGGGAGGAGATAGCTGGTCTAGTCACTGGGATAGCCCCGCTCCCCTGCTATAAATACTTTACACCAGTGATTCTCAACCTTTTTCATATCAAGGATTTGATGAGATTTTGTCTCTCGGACCCAAATCTGAGCATATTTTTATTGTTAGATATGATTTTGTCCAGAATTCCATGGCCTATCTGTATTGTAGGTAGAGAGATAACAGTGAAAATATGATCAAAACAGTCATTCTTCTACATTCTCTAACTGTGTTCACTTCTTGTAAATGAAATAATGCTGAAGTCTAACAATTCATCAATTTGCTGGGGACCCCCTGGAACCCCCTCAAGGACCCCTGGGGGTCCCCAGACCCCACGTTGAGAACCACTGCTTTACACCACAGCGCTTTCTACAGTCACTTAGTTCCATAGTTCAGCCAAAATTCCAAATTGTGTGTTGTGTTCCAACATTGTCACGATTCCCTCTTGTCTTTGAAGGGTTTTTCTTTTTTTTTTTTCAATACAATTTTATTGAGTTTTAATACAATTGCATTGACAGTAGAATCCCCATCGCCCTTTCCTCCACTCCCTCCCTCCCCCTCAAGCATATAGAACATCACCCCCCACCAACCCCAAACAGTCCTTGGGTGTACATTGAAAATAATGTTAATAACGATAATAATAAACCAAACTAAATTCAAGTAGCTTACAGGGCATACATAGGACCAAATAGCCATTGTTAAAATGGACGAGTGTTAATATAACAATTACAGAATGATAGATAAGAGATGTGAAAATAAAGAGATAAGTCAAAGCTCATACACAGGCTACTTCTTAAGTTGCATACATGTAGGACACATCAACATTTAGCACACATACATATGCCACGGATCTTATATGACTTAATAGATGTGCAAAAAAGCCAATATGGGAACAACAAACTAGCGGTAAGTAAACAAAATGACAAGGGCTAAAAAGGACAAAACAAAAAAAAATGAATAAACAAATACAGTAAAATGGTTTTGAAGGTTTTTTTTAAAGTAAGGAAAGAAATACAGGCTTTAAAATGTGGCCCATTTTTATACAACATAGAGTGGGCGCTCATCGTCCACCCACCTTTTATTATTTTTATTTTCTTGGACAGAAAGTGAGGGAAGGAGAAACAGGACAGAAATCTCTGGTGGGATTCAGTCCTATTTCTGAACACCTGAACACACTGTGAACACATTTCAGCCTTGATTATAACAAAGAGAAACAAACAAAATCCTTCGATTGTATCTTTTGCTACCAACTAATGATCATATTAGTCCTGTGGCTGACTGTGGGGGTTTATTAAACCCAGTTTAACCCATTATCCAAACACTTACACACACTAGTTTTTAACTTGTATTTATTTAGGGCAGTGATTCTCAACCTTTTTCACATCAAGGACCCCTAGTTTAGTCCACATTAGGGCCACGGACCCCCATTTGATGAGATTTTGTCTCTCGGACCCAAATCTAAGAATATTTTTATTGTTAGATATGATTTTGTCCAGAATTCCATGACTATCTGTATCGTAGGTAGAGAGATAGTAATTCTTCTACCTTCTCTAATTGTGTTCACTTCTTGTAAATAAAATAATGGTGAAATCTAACAATCCATCAATTTGCTGGGGACCCCCTGGAACCCCCTCAAGGACCCCTGGTGGTCCTCGGACCCCACGTTGAGAACCACTGGTCTAAATGCTGTTTCAGAGGCATGTTTTGGCATGAAAAGGGTCAAATTTAAAATAAAATTTAAATTAGTAAACATTAGAGCCACGGACCCCCATTTGATGAGATTTTGCCTCTCGAACCCAAATCTGAGAATATTTTTATTGTTAAATATGATTTTGCCCAGAATTCCTTTACTATTATTCCTTTACTATTCCTTAAACTCTGACGAAAACAGTCATTCTTCTACATTCTATAATTGTGTTAACTTCTTGTAAATGAAACAATGCTGAAGTTTAACAATTCATCAATTTGCTGGGGACCCCCTGGAACCCCCTCAAGGTCCCCTGGTGGTCCCCGGAACCTACATTGAGAACCACTGATTTAGGGAACGTCGCACTTCACATTCATACACTGGGAGCTGCCCAGTACAGCCACAGTCTTCTACTGTTGGCCACTGAGCAGTTGGGGGTTCAGTGCCTTGCTCAGTGGCACCTCAACAGTATTTAACAGAGGGAAGGGAGAGTGTCACTCATTCAGTCCAGGGATTGGAACCAACAACCTGCCAGTCACAAGCTGCTTCTCTACCCGCTTCTACGCTACAAGTTGAAGGTGCGGAGTGTGTGTGTGTGTGTGTGTGGGTGGCATCCAGATAGGTGACGTCAGCCCAGGCGGGCCCGGGTCTCTGAGGACCCCATTTTGGAGCCGGGGGGGGGGGGGGTTGGGCAGCACCGAGTGTGGGAAAAGCCGGTGGCCGGGGGCCTCAGCGCTGAGAGCGTTTATGTTAACGTACGCAATAAGGAATATTTACAAGTCAGGTGTGTTTAGACTGCGGAGGACGGCGGTACAGAGCAGGGGGGGGGGGGGGAGGAAAGGAGGAGGGGGGGGGGGGGTTGGGAGGGGGGCAGCTGGAGCATCTCAAACTCCAACATTTTACAACGTGTCATCTCCGTCCCCGGAGGTCAAACAAACACGGAGGGGGCATCGGCCGGAGGAAATGATCCATTTGCAGATGAGATGAGTGAGGGGAGGCGTTCATTAAGCTTCCACTCTGCAGTCTGAGCCTTATGTTTTCACACAGACTTTTGCAGTAGTATTTATGATTGATTCCCCCCCCCCCCCAAAAAAAAAACAAAAAAAAACATGAAAATACATGAAATGATGAGATGAAACTTATGAAGACAAATAGAATAAAAGCACACAAAATAAATTAGAAAGTAAGCCAAAAAAATCCTGTAAAAATAAATAACACAGCAGTCAAATAGATTGTGGGGTAGGTGTCAATTTAAATACATGTTAAGTAGACTGTACTGGTTGGAAATATGGGACAGGGGTATGGATTTCCAAAATATATGGATTATGTTACTGTTGTTACATACAGATGTTACATGATATTACAGAACACTGACAAGACGAGACAAAATGGAAAGAAAGTAATGTTATGTCAGCCATACTTACATTTCAGCATTCACATGCAACATACTGTAACAATAAAGACACTCAAGACTGTAAGACTGTAACTTATTTTATTTCTTCTACCTACCTACCTATTTATTTAAAAAAAAAAACTGCTTCCATAAACGCATCACTATGGCAGAGGATTAGGGCCACATGTGAAAAAGTTTAAAATAAGAGTTCTAAGATTGTCAGAACTGTCAGAATTCTGAAAAGAAAAAAATAATAATTCTGAGAATAAAGTCAGAACTCATAATTCTGGCTTTAAACTTTGACTTTAAACTCAGCATTCTGACTTTAAACTCTGACTTTAAGCTCAGCATTCTGACTTTAAACTCAGCATTCTGACTTTAAACTCTGACTTTAAGCTCAGCATTCTGACTTTAAACTCAGCATTCTGACTTTAAACTCTGACTTTAAACTCAGCATTCTGACTTTAAACTCTGACTTTAAACTCAGCATTCTGACTTTAAACTCTTACTTTAAACTCAGCATTCTGACTTTAAACTCAGCATTCTGACTTTAAACTCTGACGTTAAACTCAGAATTCTGACTTTAAACACTGACTTTAAACTCAGCATTCTGACTTTAAACACTGACTTTAAACTCAGCATTCTGACTTTAAACTCTTACTTTAAACTCAGCATTCTGACTTTAAACTCTGACGTTAAACTCAGAATTCTGACTTTAAACACTGACTTTAAACTCAGCATTCTGACTTTAAACTCGGACTTTAAACTCAGCATTCTGACTTTAAACTCGGACTTTAAACTCAGCATTCTGACTTTAAACTCTGACGTTAAACTCAGAATTCTGACTTTAAACACTGACTTTAAACTCAGCATTCTGACTTTAAACTCTGACGTTAAACTCAGAATTCTGACTTTAAACACTGACTTTAAACTCAGCATTCTGCCTTTTTTTCTCAGCATTCTGACTTGAAACTCAGAACTCACATTTTTCACGTGGCCCTAATCCTCTTCCGTACATCACTTCCTGTACAGCAGAGGATTTTTCCCGGGAAAGCGGTGTTGAAAATGTAAAAACTTTCATGAACCGACTATAGGTAGAATCCCTGCTGTATGGCATCAATCTGCAATAGCGAGCCACGAAACAGAGATTTATTTAGATGGAAAAAGTTGTGGATTATTACTTTAAGAGTTCCCGAGGGAATTGCCACTCAAGACCGGGTCAGACGGATTCTCATTACAGTCTGTTATCACCGAAGACACACTCACTCACCCACCACCTTTTCCCTTAAACCTCCAGACCGGGCTTATAGACGCTCCCTCCTGGTTTATAGAGGAGCGTCCCATCAGATCCTGCGGACTGCGTATTCAAGGCTCTGATGCCATTTTAGGCCGGTATGTTGAGTGTTCGTCCTATACACCTCCAGTCCCCCCCCCCCCCCTCTCTCTCTCTCCCTCTCTCTCATGTTTCCCTGGTTGGAGTATCAGGCCGGCTGTTAAGACATGTTAGGACAGTGGCTCCATTAGTCTCTGAACAGAGGAAGCCCACATGCAAACAAAGGAGCTCTACCAGCAGCGCTACAGCACTACCACCCAGATACACAGACCCCAACCCCCCCCCCCCCCCGCCCGGCTTAGAATAGGACCTGTGTGTGTGTGTGTATGTGTGTGTGTGTGTGTGTTTGCCAATGTACCTCCAGGTCTGCTTTGAACCCACGTTTCGGTTCAGCATTAACTCCCGTGAGTGTCTTTAATGAGTCTGGCTGATTGCTGAGCCCTTTTAGCTGGTTAATCAGTGCAGGGACTTAAGCCCTATTTGTACTGGTCTAGTATAAGTGGAGACCTCATGCAATTAATGAATTACCCCACAATCTGTACGCTTTGTGAAATGCATTCTCCACAGATGCAACTGTATAAGGTCTGGATTTTACAATTCGCCGCTTTCTGATTAGCGGAAGGAATTTTTTATATATATGCATGGGTTGTACATAGTAGTTAAATATTTAGGTTTACCTCTGTTCATCTTGTTGTCCTTGTTTTTAGCTGTATATTTATTCTGTGTAAGTACATTGAGAGCAACGAGTCAAATTCCTTGTATGTGTACATACTTGGCCAATAAAGCTGATTCTGATTCTGATTCTGACAAAACGGATTCAAAACCTTCCTCTATAGATTCCATTACCGCCTCTGTCTTTCATGACAGGAGGAAGAGATACACTGTGTATGCAGAAGAAGAAAAAAAGAGATTGCAAAAACAAATTATGGAGGGTTTGATTTGTGCGGGATTATCTGTGACCCCTGTCTTCCCCGATGTATGGGGGGTAATTTGTGCCAGAATTTTTTTTAGTTCGCGAATTATGGAGATTGCAGATTTGTACGGGATTGAATGATATTGCAATTGCGATATCATTTGCGATATCATTTGCGATATCATTTGCGATATTAGAGGGAATGATAATTTTTACATCATTATTCTCATTTTCATTGAAAAACATATTAAAATGATTATGGTGTGATTTTTTGCGGGGATGTTTTCTTAAGTCTGTAGAATATGATGTGTAGGCCAGGACATCTCTGCAGCACCACAATATTTCATTTAAAATGGTATTTTGACACACATTTCGCCTTTTAACAAATATTGCGCCTCCTGCGATTTGAAAATTGCAGTATAGGCCATATTGCGATTTTGATAAAATTTCGATTAATTGTTCAGCCCTAGTATCCACTCAATCCTTACTGTCCAAAATGAGTTAAAAATGAGGAGAAAGTGGACAGAGGGAGACAAACAGAAAGGCCCTGCTTCTCATTATTGCAGTCTCCCCAGCCCATTAAACAGTGAGGGCTTGTGCCGTATACACTAGGAGTTAATTGGCTCCGCAGATACCGCAGTCCCGACTTATCTCCACCTCGTCTGCATTACCTCCTTGGAGCGCTCCATCTCCAGGCCTCGGAAAACTATTAAACACAACATCCAAGCCCCCGTTGTTAGGATACTCCGGATTCCAGCCTGAGAGACAGACAGAGAGAGAGAGAGAGAGAGAGAGAGAGACATTTTGGTTTGGCGGGGGGTGGGGAATGGCCGTACTGTATCTTGGCCCAGGACTCCTCTCCTGGAAGGGAAGGCAGTGATCTCATTGTGGTCTGTAAACTTTTGCCAAGTATTTTCTTTCGGCGAGGGGAGAGAGGAGGCGGGTGGGGGGGGGGGAGGATGGGGGGGGGGGGAGGATGGGGGGGGGGGCAGCAAGGGAGTCGGCGGGTCGGACGGAGGCTGCCGTGGCCTCGGTCCAAATGATGCAATTTGACAGAAACCACATGAAGGGGGTGAACGGCGCTCCGTAGCGTGGCAAGAGGCCTGCAGCGCCGAGGCTCAGCTCACCCACAGCTCACACACACACACACACACACGCACACACAGACACACACACACACACCAGCAGCCCCCCAAACACCACCCAGAGTCGGGCTCTGCCCTCCACTCCCACTCAGCGCTGCTCTTGCGTGATTACTTCCAAATGGGAACCGTCTGAGAAAAAAAACAGCATCAAGAGAAAACGCTGTCTTTAATCTCACCGAGACAGACAGAGCCTTCTATCTGAACAATCACCATCCACTCTTCTACCAATAGGAGATATTTATGCGCCGGCATCTGACATTGTGGTTATCAGCAGGGCTGAAATGCTGCAGCTATGTGGAGACCACAGCAGGCGCTCTGCTCTGCTCTGCTGCTCCGCTCTGATTTCCAATGATTTTAATCATGTAATTTAGCAGGCATGCTTTCCTTCTGCCTTCCCCGTCTCTCTGTTTTCTCTAAAACGTCCCGTTTTCCCATGTTTTTCCCCCTGGCTCTCCTGTCTCGTGTTACGGCTGTGTTGTGCTTTTTAATTGTGATTTGGTGAATATGTCAGGGGGGTTTGCCAGTGACACATCACAGCTTCGGACGTCTACCAGGCAATCGCCACCTCTCTGACACCAAGAGGGCAGGCCATGCTGTTATTCTTCACATCAGGAAGTGGAGAGGAGGATCTGTGCTTCTCAAACAGTTCATTTGTTGTCTTAACCAGACATTCTTTTCCCAGGGTTGGGAATTAAAACAAGCGAAAACCAGCTTAGCGCTAGTTACATGCTTGCTAGCTGCAAGTGTCTTGGCCAGTCAAAAGCTAACAATGAAAAATAAAAATCACCAATAACAGCTCACTACTACAACTTAACTTAACAAACACACACTTAGCAAGGCCTACCACACTAAGATTGCATCCTCAGCAAAGGATTAAACCCATTTAATACCGAAGAAGTCCAACAAGCAATATGCTCAATGTACATCAAACTATCTAATGTTGTAAAATGACACGACTGATCTTAGGAAACCAGGTACCTTGAGATGAATTTGCTACTAGCTAGCCAAACACTTCTACAAGCAATTTGACCTTCCAGCTAGCATAAAAAGACAGTATTTGGGTTGAAGTAGCTCAAAGAATGAAGCTTAGATTGTCTCCCCTTGTGTGTGTATGCATTTGAGTGTGTGTGTGTGTGTGTGTGTGTAAATCAGACACTCCTCCTGTCTGGGCTGGAGAATCTCTGCTGTGAATGTGTCTGGTTGTATGATGAGCCTGGTGGCGGTGACCTGGTCCTGACCCAGCGTGAGGCCTGGGGAGGCCGGCCTAGGCCTTTAATACCCCACAAACATGGTCGGACGGAAGCTACGGGGGGTTTATGGACGCTCATGCTGCACCTTTAGAAGAATGGACATGGTGTGGGATGGAAGTATTGCTTGTTGTGGGAGAGCAGACCCCTGAGTCTGCTCTCTGGTCCCTATCTGGAACCAGGGAACCAGGAACAGAGGACACAAAGAAGGGGTCTGTCAGGGGAAATGGTGGTGGTGATGGTGAGGTTGGGGGGGGGAAGCGGGGGGGCGGTGGGGGTGGGGGTGGGGTGTCTGAGTGGAAACAGATTTAGGGAAGGAAAAGTGAGAGGCAATTTATTCTTAAAGTGGAGGATGTATGGAACACGTTACCTAGTCATGTTACTCCTGATTAATTAAGAGGCTTGGAATGGTAGGGGGGGGGTTGGTGGGAGGGTGGGGAGGAAATGGGTGGGTGGTGGTGGTGGGTGGGGGTTGGATGGAGGTGGGGGGGGGGGGGGGGGGGGGGCGGGAGCGGAATCGAGCGGAAGAAGCAGCTCTGGGATCAATTATGAACCTGGGGGGCTCCCGGGCCTCCTGTTTGTACCCACCGTCGACTTCTGAGAATCTGCGATTGAATGACAATTAGTTTTTATAAGGACGCGTCGAGGACCAGCGCCGTAAAAACTGACAGAGGCCATTTGGGCCTTTGTAGTGGAACCCTGAGCAGGACTCACATCTGGAGGAAAAAGACTAGATCAAGGTTATGAGTCAGCACCTGGGAGGAAAGGAGATATGAGTCTACTCAAGAGTTATTTATAGAAATGGCAGCTATAGGCACTGGCCATTTGCATAGCAGCAAGTCAGCAGACAGTTGGGGTTCTGCTCCCAGTTATCAGGACTGTGGGAAACTCTGAAGTACTGACAGTTTTATAGTTCAAAAGATGGTGAGGAGATGTGCATTACTACACCTGATGTATGGTGCTTTACTATAACCCCATAGATCCACATTGGATGCTTTTACTCTAGGCTCCCAAGATAGTTTTCAGCTTTGACATGCCAACTATTGGTGAATAGTAATTTGATTCTTTTTTTTTTTTCCAAGAGGATTTTTATAGGGTTTCCCCAACCACAATAGTAATTCTTGACAGCTGGCTGACCGTCTGTGCAGTCCCTGCTAATGGAATTGGCTGCGTGAGATAAAAGGAAAGTTTTGCCACTGCACAGATAAATATCCAGCCATAACATCATAAAGATCAGAATTTGATTTATCTCAACCATTGAGCATTAGTCTCAAGCGTAAATACCGATCTCAAGCATTCGTTTGTCTTCTGATTTAATCATCATGTGTGAGTTGGAATTGATTCATGACAGTTACAGAACAATTAAACAAGGAACAAAACTGCGAAGAAGCTAACAGACAGTGGGAGAAAATGTATCACTGAAAACTCTGCGGTTTGGTCTGGAGGGTGGGAGTTAAGAGGGCCAAAGCTAATGCTGCTGTGCATTAGTTAGTATAATTTAGAAGAGAATGTATACAGCGATCTGCTCATTTTGCATTTCTTGATTTTTCTCCTTTACTGTACTCCTGTGGTTCTCAAACTGGGGTCCTTGAGCGGGTTCCAGAGGTCGTAGAGAGGATTCTGTGGTCTGTGAAGCTGTTGCAGGAGTCTTAGAGGATGTTCCAGGGGTCTTTGAGGGGATAACAGGGGCCTGTGAGGGGGTTCCTGTATGTCCTTGATGGGGTTCCAAGTGTCCTAGAGGGGATTCCACAGGTCGGTGAGGCAGTTCTAGGGGTCCTAGAAGATGTTCCTGGGATCCTTGAGGGGATACCAGGGGTCCTTAATGGAATTCCAAAGGTCTGTGAGGCTGTTCCAGGGGTCCTAGAGGATGTTCCAGATATCCTTGAGGGGATACCAGGGGTCCTTGAGGGAATTCCAAAGGCCTGTGAGGCTGTTCTGGGGGTCCTAGAGGATGTTCCAGAGATCCGTGAGGGGATACCAGGGGTCCCTGAGGGAATTCCATAGGTCAGTGAGGCTGTTCCAGGAGTCCTAGAAGATGTTCCAGGGATCCTTGAGGGGATACTAGGGATCCTTGAGGGAATTCCATAGGTCCGTGAGGCTGTTCAAGGGGTCCTAGAGGATGTTTCAGGGATCCTTGAGGGGATACCAGGGGTCCTTGAGGGGATTCCAAAGGTCCGTGAGGCTGTTCCAAGAGTCCTTGAAGGGATTCCAGCGGTCCTTGATGGGGTTCTAGGGGTCCTTGAAGGTATTCCAGTGGGTCTCCAGCAAAATGAGGAACAGTTACTTTCACTATAATTATATTCCCTAAAAGTTATGCCAATTAGAGATTGCATAAGAATGACTATTGTAATCCGAGGTTTCACTCTCATCATTTATCTCCCCAGATACAGATACTTCCGATGTGTGTTCCTGGGACTAAATCTGATCAAATGGAGGTCTGTGGTCTAATGTGTGTCTGTTTGGGAGTCTGCGATATGAAAACGTCTGAGAAGCCCTGCTGTACTCTGCTGTTCCTCTGTCTGGCCCGAGCACTGAGTGAATGCCAGCTCTCTGGATGTCACTGCTGCTCACTTGCTTCCACTCAGCCTGGAGACTCTCCGCTGGCCTCCGTTCAAAACAAATCTTGGAGCGGCAGAAAGCACATTCTTTCAGCCAGCCACGCTGCAACAACCCAACACTGCCAAAGGTCGCTGGGACAGATGCACTGAGGCGGCATTCATCGACTGGACGCACGGCCAAGACTCTAAATATAAAAGGGGAGCCACCACGCAAAAGGAAGAAAAGCTTTTTTTTTTTTTTTTACGGGGACGAAGCCAAAATGAAAGCGAAATCACTACTCCGCTGAGACTGGATTTATGAATTGATGAATACGTTTGCGGTTGTTTACAGTGAGGCATTTAAAGTGAGAGGAGTGGTGAGAGGATTCAGAATATCATCAAATGAACAGATGTGTGTACACTTCACATATACTTAGCCTTGCACCGCAGTGACCTCCGAGAAATGATTACTGTACACCGATATGGCTTTTAAAGGGGAGATGCGGTGTCATTGTTGTTCCACCTGCTCAAGCATTCCCCACATAAAGATTTTCCCCTGGTGATAAATCCTTCATATCCGGGCGGCGTCTCCATCCCAGAGGAGGATCGTGGGTAAGCTGAAGTCCTGTGTTCTCTGTCACCTCTCAATTATCAGTTGGCCAGTGGTGAGATGTTGGCGTCTTCCTGGCGTGGATTCTGGCCTGGTAAGCAGCGGTTAGTTAAGATAACAACACACACACACACACACACACACGCTCCATGGGTCCCTCCTCATGCTGGCAGGTGCTAGAGAGAGAGAGGGAGAGAATGAGAGAGAGAGAGCCTGGCATTGTGTTACTTGTGCTTGCAGATGAATGGACAGCTGGTAACTGCTCTCAACTGGCCCGACTGGAAGAGGAGAGTGAGCAGCTGTTTCTACTGATTAAGCAAAGTAAGAAAAGAAATATCACAGATTAATATTCATCATCTAGACAGCAGCACCACATGGACGCGTTTCAGTGTTGCTATCTACTGTATGTACTGTATACTGTTCAATCTCACGCAGTCTTTCTGTCTGATACTACTGCTGCTGTTCTACACATCCTGTTAACCCAGACTTTTTTGCACATTTCCATTCATACATCTCCATCTCCATCTCTCCTTAACTTGTCTGGGTGTTGCAATCGTTCATTGAGTATGTTTATATCCGTGATTCTCAATCTTTTTTATATCAAGGACCCCTAGTTTAGTGCATATTCGGGCCACGGACCCCCATTTGATGAGATTTTGTCTCTCGGACCCAAATCTGAGAATATTTTTACTGTTACATATGATTTTGTCC
>NW_027284733.1:0-20000 GCF_046629955.1 Centroberyx affinis | reverse complement strand
AGTAAGGCCCAAAATTTCTACTAGTCACACTAGTGAGGGTTTTTTGACCTTACTAGTTGAACTAGTAAGAGTCAAAATGCTTACTAGTTACACTAGTAAGAGCTAAAACGTTTACTAGTTCCACTAGTGAGCCTCAAAATGTTTACTAGTTGAACTAGTAGGGGCCAAAATGTCCACTAGTCACACTAGTAAGGGTCTTTTGACCTTACTAGTTGAACTAGTGAGGGCCAAAATGTTTACTAGTCACACTAGTAAGGGTCTTTTGACCTTACTAGTTGAACTAGTAAGGGCCAAAATGTCCACTAGTTACACTAGTTGCACTAGTAGAGGCGGGAAAGTGTGGATTGAGGCTTCCGATTGGCTCTCCGGTGCAAAATTTAAAATGCCAACCAATCAGGACTCAGCATTTTGTCATTTTCCAGCCTACTAGTGGCACTAGTGCCACTAGTAGGCTGCATTTTGCAGCTTACTAGTTGAACTAGTAAGGTCCAAAATGTCCACTAGTTGAACTAGTAAGGTCCAAAATGTCCACTAGTTACACTAGTAAGGGTCTTTTGACCTTACTAGTTCAACTAGTGAGGGACAAAATGTTTACTAGCTGCACTAGTAAGGGCCAAAATGTCCACTAGTTTGACTAGTAAGGTCCAAAATGTCCACTAGTTACACTAGTAAGGGTCTTTTGACCTCACTAGTTCAACTAGTGAGGGCCAAAATGTTTACTAGTTGCACTAGTAAGGCCCAAAATGTTTACTAGTTCAACTAGTAAGGGCCAAAATGTCTACTAGTCACACTAGTGAGGGTTTTTGACCTTACTAGTTGAACTAGTAAGAGCTAAAATGTTTACTAGTTACACTAGTGAGGGTCTTTTTGACTTTACTAGTTCAACTAGTGGCACTGATTTTCATCTTACTAGTTGGACAAAACTGCTTACTAGTCGACATCTGCACGCGACTTGTTCAACTAGTGAAGTGATCAAATTTAACTAGTTTAACATGTATGACGGTACAGCACTTTACTAGTTGAACTAGTTGCGCGCACATGTCGACTAGTGCGCAGTTTTGTCAAACTAGTAAGATGAAAACGTCAACTAGTAAGCCGAATATCAGCGCCACTAGTTCAACTAGTGAGGTCAAAAAGACCCTTACTAGTGTAACTAGTAAACATTTTGGCTCTTACTAGTGTAACTAGTGAACATTTTGGCCCTTACTAGTTGAACTAGTAAACATTTGGTCCTTACTAGTGTGACTAGTAAACATTTTGGGCCTTACTAGTTCAACTAGTAAGCTGCAAAATGAGTCCTGATTGGTTGGCATTTTAAATTTGAACTGGAGAGCCAATCGGCAGCCTCAATGCACACTGTCCCGCCTCTACTAGTGCAACTAGTGGACATTTTGGCCCTTACTAGTTCAACTAGTAAACATTTTGGGCCATACTAGTGTGACTAGTGGACATTCTGGGCCTTACTAGTGTGACTAGTGGACATTTTGGACCTTACTAGTTCAACTAGTAAACATTTGGGGCCTTACTAGTGTGACTAGTGGACATTTTGGGCCTTACTAGTGTGACTAGTGGACATTTTGGACCTTACTAGTGTGACTAGTGGACATTTTGGGCCTTACTAGTGTGACTAGTAAACATTTTGGCTCTTACTAGTTCAACTAGTAAGGCCAAAAAACCCTCACTAGTGTGACTAGTAGACATTTTGGGCCTTACTAGTTGAACTAGTAAACATTTTAGCTCTTACTAGTTCTACTAGTAAGCATTTTAGCCCTCACTAGTGTAACTAGTCAGGACAAAAAGAGCCTTACTAGTGTAACTAGTAAGACAAAATGGCGAACTAGTAAGACAAAACGGCGAACTAGTAAGACAAAATGTCCAACTAGTAAAGCGCAGTGGTGTTTGATATCAAGGATATGGAATAAATGCTCAAACGGCTTTCCATATAGTAGTAGCAGTAGTAGTAGCAGTAGCAGTAGTAGTAGTAGCAGTAGTAGCAGTAGCAGTAGCAGTAGTAGTAGTAGCAGTAGTAGTAGTAGTAGCAGTAGTAGTAGTAGTAGCAGTAGTAGCAGCAGTAGTAGTAGCAGTAGTAGTAGTAGTAGTAGTAGTAGCAGTAGTAGTAGCAGTAGCAGTAGTAGTAGCAGTAGTAGCAGCAGTAGTAGTAGTAGCAGTAGTAGCAGTAGTAGTAGCAGTAGTAGTAGTAGTAGTAGTAGCAGTAGTATGGCAAGCCGTTTGAGCATTTATTCCATATCCTTGATATCAAACTGTAGTGCACTTTACTAGTTAGACATTTTGTCTTACTAGTTCGCCATTTTGTCTTACTAGTTATACTAGTAAGGCTCTTTTTGTCCTGACTAGTTACACTAGTGAGGGCTAAAATGCTTACTAGTAGAACTAGTAAGAGCTAAAATGTTTACTAGTTACACTAGTAAGAGCCAAAATGTCCACTAGTTGAACTACTAAGGCCCAAAATGTTTACTAGTCACACTAGTGAGGGTTTTTTGACCTTACTAGTTGAACTAGTAAGAGCCAAAATGCTTACTAGTTACACTAGTAAGAGCTAAAACGTTTACTAGTTCTACTAGTGAGCCTCAAAATGTTTACTAGTTGAACTAGTAGGGGCCAAAATGTCCACTAGTCACACTAGAAAGTGTCTTTTGACCTTACTAGTTGAACTAGTGAGGGCCAAAATGTTTACTAGTCACACTAGTAAGGGTCTTTTGACCTTACTAGTTGAACTAGTAAGGGCCAAAATGTCCACTAGTTACACTAGTTGCACTAGTAGAGGCGGGAAAGTGTGCATTGAGGCTTCCGATTGGCTCTCCAGTGCAAAATTTAAAATGCCAACCAATCAGGACTCAGCATTTTGTCATTTTCCAGCCTACTAGTGGCACTAGTGCCACTAGTAGGCTGCATTTTGCAGCTTACTAGTTGAACTAGTAAGGTCCAAAATGTCCACTAGGTACACTAGTAAGGGTCTTTTGACCTTACTAGTTCAACTAGTGAGGGACAAAACGTTTACTAGCTGCACTAGTAAGGGCCAAAATGTCCACTAGTTTGACTAGTAAGGTCCAAAATGTCCACTAGTTACACTAGTAAGGGTCTTTTGACCTCACTAGTTCAACTAGTGAGGGCCAAAATGTTTACTAGTTGCACTAGTAAGGCCCAAAATGTTTACTAGTTCAACTAGTAAGGGCCAAAATGTCTACTAGTCACACTAGTGAGGGTTTTTTGACCTTACTAGTTGAACTAGTAAGAGCCAAAATGTTTACTAGTTACACTAGTGAGGGTCTTTTTGACCTTACTAGTTCAACTAGTGGCACTGATTTTCATCTTACTAGTTGGACAAAACTGCTTACTAGTCGACATCTGCACGCGACTAGTTCAACTAGTGAAGTGATCAAATTTAACTAGTTTAACATGTATGACGGTACAGCACTTTACTAGTTGAACTAGTTGCGCGCACATGTCGACTAGTGCGCAGTTTTGTCAAACTAGTAAGATGAAAACGTCAACTAGTAAGCCGAATATCAGCGCCACTAGTTCAACTAGTGAGGTCAAAAAGACCCTTACTAGTGTAACTAGTAAACATTTTGGCTCTTACTAGTGTAACTAGTGAACATTTTGGCCCTTACTAGTTGAACTAGTAAACATTTTGGTCCTTACTAGTGTGACTAGTAAACATTTTGGGCCTTACTAGTTCAACTAGTAAGGCCAAAAACCCCTCACTAGTGTGACTAGTAGACATTTTGGGCCTTACTAGTGTGACTAGTAAACATTTTGGCCCTTACTAGTTCAACTAGTAAGGTCAAAAGACCCTTACTAGTGTGACTAGTAGACATTTTGGTCCTTACTAGTTCAACTAGTAAACATTTTGGGCCTTACTAGTGTGACTAGTAAACATTTTGGGCCTTACTAGTGTGACTAGTGGACATTTTGGGCCTTACTAGTGTGACTAGTAAGCTGCAAAATGAGTCCTGATTGGTTGGCATTTTAAATTTTGAACTCGAGAGCCAATCAGCAGCCTCAATGCACACTGTCCCGCCTCTACTAGTGCAACTAGTGGACATTTTGTCCCTTACTAGTTCAACTAGTAAACATTTTGGGCCTAACTAGTGTGACTAGTGGACATTTTGGGCCTTACTAGTGTGACTAGTGGACATTTTGGACCTTACTAGTTCAACTAGTAAACATTTGGGGCCTTACTAGTGTGACTAGTGGACATTTTGGGCCTTACTAGTGTGACTAGTGGACATTTTGGGCCTTACTAGTGTGACTAGTAAACATTTTGGCTCTTACTAGTTCAACTAGTAAGGCCAAAAAACCCTCACTAGTGTGACTAGTAGACATTTTGGGCCTTACTGGTTGAACTAGTAAACATTTTAGCTCTTACTAGTTCTACTAGTAAGCATTTTAGCCCTCACTAGTGTAACTAGTCAGGACAAAAAGAGCCTTACTAGTGTAACTAGTAAGACAAAATGGCGAACTAGTAAGACAAAACGGCGAACTAGTAAGACAAAATGTCCAACTAGTAAAGCGCAGTGGTGTTTGATATCAAGGATATGGAATAAATGCTCAAACGGCTTTCCATAATTACTGATACTACTACTACTACTACTACTACTACTGATACTACTACTACTACTACTACTACACTGCTACTACCACTACTATTACTACTACTAATGCTACTAAAACTAGGCTACTAATACTACTACTACTACTACTGCTACTACTACTACTACTACTACTACTACTGATACTACTGCTACTACTATTACTACTACTAATGCTACTAAAACTAGGCTACTAATACTACTACTGCTACTAGTGTTACTACTAATATAAATAATGGTAATTACTCTATAGGTTTGAACATCCACTCAACAGATCACTACTACTGCCACTGCTACTACTACTACTACCACTACTATTACTACTACTAATGCTACTAAAACTAGGCTACTAATACTATTACTACTACTACTACTGCTACTGCTACTACTACTGCTACTGCTACTACTACTACTAATGCTACTAGGTACTACTACTACTATTACTACTGCTACTACTAATCCTACTACTACTACTACTACCACCACTGCTACTACTACTACTACTCCTAGTGTTACTACTAATATAAATATATAAATAACGATTGCTCTATAGGTTTGAACATCCACTCAAAAGTTCAGCTATTGCAAAGTATAGGCTACCATCAAATTGAAGCAAGAAGAACAAATGATATTGCTGTGACTAGAATGCTAAGAAGAGTTTTTGATATTTACAACATATGAATTCATGAGGCGCATATCAAAACACTTGATATTGCCTTGCAAAGCATGGAAGCACGAAGCGAATAACTTATTTCTTCTTTCATGTAAAAATTCCACTCAGTATCTCGTCTGAATATAAATTTCCTTCATATTTCCTCTCCTCTATGAATAAATGTATCAAACTTTACTGTATCATGCCATTCCCCCTGGGGCCACCCATGCTAAAAAATGTATGCCAATGGATAAAGCATCCAATAGCTCCAGTATATGTATGTGTTTGTGTGTTAATACATGTGCGTGTATTCTTCTGTTGCCGCGGCGTTCTAAAGTTGGAGCAAAAATTCATCAACATATTAGACTTGACAGCCGTATCTTATGAGATGTGTGTATTTGTGTAATACCTGTGACATTTGCTTGGCATTTGAATCCACCTTCGCTACGTTTCCATGCGGCGCGCACATGATTCAGATTATCCATTTATATTGGATTTAAATCCCAGGATCAGAATTCCCTCTTAAAACACCCTCCAGTTGAATTCCCGTTGACATTTACGTCTGATGATTGCTATTTCCGATAGGCGTGACACCTAGCATGTTATTTAGATGTCATTTTGGATAGCAGGTAGCGTTTCAACTTCCAACAAAGATTACAGTGGAAATTTTCCTCCCCTCTCTTCTTGATGGAGTTGAGAAACGCGAGTCTCAGCGAAGGAGCCTGGCAGGCTGACACGTCCATTAGATGTATTGTTGTGACAGTGGGGAGTCGATTGCAAATGAGAACCTGTGTGTGTGTGTGTGTGTGTGTGTGTGTCTGTAAGCAGATCATGTATGTGTGTATTTATGAGTGTAACTCTATGTGTGCATGTGTTGTTTTTGCAGATGTTTGTACGTGTGAGCATATGTACGTGCCTGTGTCTGCTTACGTGTGTGTGTGTGTGTGTGTGTGTGTGTGTCATAACAGATAGATCATTGCGAACATATTCGAGCCTATACTGTGTTCACACGTCCATCACTGTCTCACAAATGGAAACTTCTCTTCCTTGAGCGACACATAACAAACAGGCTCTCAGATTTCACTCAATACTGATGCTCAAACTAGGAAACTAGGTTGATGTTTTGACACAGAAAAACACAAAGAACCAACATGATTGAAATGCCCAAAATCAGGAATTAAGTGTACTATTAAGACCATATTCCGAATATTTAGCTACACCCTGTTTTGCACATTCCTTAGTATCTGAAAAGTAATTCAAAAACCTTCTTTAAAGTGGTAATCCTTGACTTCCTTGTCTCATTGCTGTGGTGTCTCTGCGCTGCACTTTCCAAAAGATCAGCTGTCAATCAAACAGTGTGGGGGCGGAGCTTGGATTGGAAGTTCACTCTCTCCTCAAACTTTCCTGTTTCTCTCTTCTCAACCATCCGCAAAACCAGACATGCTGTACAAATCAGAATCCCCGACCACAATAAATATACGCAAATTTGTCTCGGCCACATTGGTAGAGAAGCATACTGACAACTTGAGAGAGTTTCACAGTACGTGCTGACACAAATGGTGCAGGGACAACAGTATAAACAGACCAGTAGATTGTATCTATCACTCTACATAAACCGCACCTATCAACAGAAAAATCAGTGTTTTCCCAGTGTTTCCCGAATCCAACCAATGAGGGACGAGCACCCAGAGGATCTACCCGATAAATTAGCGGAACGGCGGCCTAATCATGTTAGCGATACCCACAGACATCTGGTAAACACTTCAGCTGGAACCATGCAAATGAACTCTGGCATAATGGACGGCCAATTACTGATTTGACTGATGGGGAGAGAAGAGGGGGGGTGGTTTGTGCCTGTGTGTGTGTGTGTGTGTGTGTGTGTGTGAGAGAGAGAGAGAGAGTTTGTTTGTGCATGTTTATACAGTGAGTGTAGTGTGTGTGTGAGTCTGTGTGTGTAGGGATTGTGTATCTGTGTGTGCACATGAATACATATATACTGTACACACATGTTCCTGTGTGTTTGGGGATGCAGAGTGAGTGTGTGTGTGTCTGTGTGTGTGTGTGTGTGTGTTGTTGTATATGCACATGCACGTTTATGTTCATGTATACATGTGTGTCTGCATTTTTTGTGGTGTAGAAGGGGTAATTTGTGCATGAGTGTGTGCACGTTACATGCGATCATGCATGAGTGTTCAGTGTGTGTCGATGTATATGCACATGCGTGAATGTTGTGTGTCATTTTTAGGAATACAGAGAGGATAGTGTGTATATGTGCGTGTGTGCATGCATATTTATGTACATGTATGTGTGTGTGTGTGTGTGTGCATGTTTACACGTGCACTCCCCGTGCGTATTCCCTCATCTCTGTGTGACACCGTGAAAAATTTACATTACAGAGCTCACCTGTTGGCGTGCAGGGGGGCGATAGCGATAACTATCGATATTGCCATGGTAACCGTCGACGTGCTGCTCCCGGGGCCCCACAATGCAGAGACGGGGGTGGTGGGGGGGTGGGGGGGAGGCAGGGGGGGGGTTAGTGTAGCTTGTGGGGGTTGGATGTTCTTTTGCAGAGGTATCGTCGGCGACACAGCGGGTAGGTGACAGGGATTACAGCCTCAGCCAGTGGTAAATAATACGGCCATGCTGCTCGTCCCTGTGTAGGAAAGCCTCCATATTTCTGAGTGGTTTCCTAGGCAACCAGGAGCAGGAGCAGAGAGTGGCCCTAATTTTGTGTTGGACTCTCGGAGACAGATGAGCTGCTGAGTGTGCTGAAGGGAGGAGGGGGGGGGGGGGGGTTCATGTATGTTTGTGTTAGAAAAGGATGTGGATAGTGAAAGGTAGAATCTGTGTTATTGTCAATGGTGACTTATGCCATTGCTGTAAAATGCATATGACTGTAATATGTGTGATCGTGATACTTTATTTAAAATGATTTCTCGTCCACAGTGAGGTCCGGGTCTTGGGGCTGGTAGGGATTCAGTGTCTTGCTCAAGGACACTTCAGCAGGACGGCTGCCTGCCAACACAGAGGCTTGAAACACGATGCGGTCGATCTTCCTGCTCACTGCACCGCCCTACTGTGGAGATTACAAATTGATATTCCAATTCACATCAACATAGACAGACAATGCATACTTTATTCTCAATCAGTACAATAATTTGTACAGTTGATACAAAATGCTTTCAGGTCAACACTGTTTGAATTTTGAACAACATCCATCCAGCTCATGACTTGACTGAATTAACCCCAACCCCCCAAATACAATACCAGCTGCAAATATACAATAAATGCAAATGCAAAATGGAAACGTTAGTTCAGAGATACAAATGTGATTGCTTCTGAGCTATTTTGGGGTGGCAGGGAAGACTCATTTTTAGTTGCTCTGGACAACAAGCATCAGCTGAAATGTCCAAAATGTGAATGTACAAACCTTTATAGATACATAAAAGCCCTCTAGGTGCATGCAGGCTATAGCTAACTCACTAGTAATGCTACCAGTTGCTCTTTATACCGGTTATCATTGCAAAGTTCTTCATTCTTACCATTTTGCAGTCTGTTGACAGCAGAGATGCAAGAATACAGAATACAGAAAAAACACAAAAACACAACAATAGGTGTTTTGATTTGGTTTACTGATGACCCAAACTACATGGTTTCCACAGGAATCAATGAGTGATTTTTTCCCACTTCCAAACAAAAATAATAAGATAAAAAGAATAACTTTTTCTATCACATCTTTGTCTACAGAAGCAAAAAAAAAAAAGACAAAGCAGGAGATGTCAGCATAATTGAGTCTTTGGAAGAGTCAATATGTAGTCTAGAAGACAGTAATGCACTGCCCAGTGTCTCCCTCTCTCTCTCATCCCTCGCACTCAATAATTCATTTGCTGTATCCTCATTAACAAACGACCTTGGAAACTCTGAGTGTTGAAAGCGACTCGGTGCCCTGGTCCATCATCTAAATCATCCAAAATATTGAACGGCATCTTTAAAAAAAAAACCCCCAAACAAAACACTCAGAAATTGAAAGGGAAAAAATACATTATCTGCTGGCTTTTATAGGTTTATCTGTGTCTTTCTCTCTCTGTACCTCTTTCTCTTTCATTTCTTTAATTCACAGGTGCTTAATTGCCAAAAGTGCTTATTGCTAAAGCTACACAAAGCAAGATTTTAATGTAATAAGACGGAAAAGAAATCTAATCCTGCACACTGTCTACACTTGCATGATACTTTAATGCAATGTTTCAGTCAATAAGACACTCATCAGTGTGTGGGATTATGTTTCTTTCTCGGTATCTACCTTTTTGGTTTTTGTCCTACACACCTGTCACTTAAATACTTTTAGGTGTGCACGTGTTTTTTTTCTTTAATGTAAAAAGTGCAGCTGCAGCAGAGAAGAGTGTCCCATCTCCACTAATTGAGATGCCGTAGAGTCACTCTATTTGCCTTACATATGTATTTCTATATTTCTTACAACAAGTGAAGAAATCTGCCAGTGGGGTGAGATTATTATACTTGTTGGCAATGAAGTTTCACTTTCAGTTTCAGGAATTTACCAGAAACAAGTGACAGTATGCGGAAACAAGGCAGAACAAGGAAGATCACTCCACTAGTTTCAAGAAAATGTCACTTGATCCAAGAAAATTGTTGAAACAAGTTGATTTGCATTGGAAACAAGTTGACTGGTCTCATCCTGTTGGCAGATTTTTACAATTCTTTTAAGAAAAATTATTATTTAAGGCTCAACACGAGACTAAATGGCTTGTTAAAATAGATTTTTTTTTTTGCAGTTCAGAGAAAGCTGGACTCACCAAAGATGGCCCGAACCTCTTCACCAGCTCCACCAGACACTAAGAAGATGACATTTATCTTATTGACATCCCGTTACATTATTTCTGGGTAATGAAGTCCTTCATATTTTACCTCTCAGTGCCATTTGGGGCCGCCAGCATGCAAAGTTTCCCTCCTGCAGCTTCAAGCAAACACAACAAATATAACCAGATTCAGTCAGGAACCATGACAATGTGACAACGGTTCAATAGCATCAATAATACCTTTCTCTTCCTGTCCTCTCTCTCTCTCTCCCTCCCTCTCGCTCTCTCGCTCGCTCTATCCCTCTCACTGTCCTCCTCGCTCTCCCTGTCATGGAGCGGACAATAAATCAATAGTGTATCATTGAAGGAGACATCTGTGGGAAAGTGAGGAAATAGGAGACCTCAGGGTGGAGAGAGGAGAGAGGCCGAGCTATCCGATCATGAAATGAAGTCTGTCCCTCTCTCTCTCTCCCACTTGGTTACTGTGTGTGTGTGTGTGTGTGTGTATGTGTGTGTGTGTGTGTGTGTGTGTGTGTGTGTGTGTGTGTGTGTGTGTACGTGTGTGCCAGGGTGAGCCAGAAACTGCTTCAATAAGAGAGCAGATGAAAATTTTACTGCTGTGTGTGTATGTGTCAGTCTGTCAGTGTGTGTGTGTGTGTGTGTGTGTGCGTTTTGATGTGAGCCAGAAACTGTCAAACTGAGAGATGAGATCAAAATTTTACTGCTGTGTGTGTGTGTGTGACAGAGAGAGAGAGAGAAGAGAGAGGAAACGATAAAATAACAAAATGAAAGGATACTTTTTATGTGTGTGTGTGTGTGTGTGTGTGTGTGTGTGTGTGCACTTGTGACTTGTCTGAGTCTGTCTCTCTGATGTCTCAGTCTTTGTATGGTTTGTATTTTTAGTTTTTTGATGAAGGGTGCGCTTCATTCATAATGTATCATGAAGGCGAGTGCATGTAAAGCATTACCAGACCCCATCAAATTCCAGACAGTAAACTGTCTGGCATCGGTCCCACTAACACCGCCCGAGGCAGTCTGATACACACACACACACACACACACACACACACACACACTCATACATACAAACACACTCACATGGGAGGAAAGCAAAGCACTTCTATTCAAATATTGATCCGCAGGCTTCTGTTTCCCATTCAGCCACACATGAAATTCACTTACAGATCTACTTCAAACAGAACCAGTGGCCAAAAGTAATGGTATGCAACAAGACTATTGGACTGGCAATAATATTTCACCTTAAAAGTGTGTGTGTGCGCGTGTGTGTGTGTGTGTGTGTGTGTTCATACCCAGAAAAAATGACACACTTGGCAAGGGATTTTATTTTCTATCCAGACTGATCAACCATTTCAGGATGTTTTTAGTCAAATTCTTTTTCCAGGATAATTTAGCTTGTTTCAAGATATTTGCTTGAAACAAATAATAAAAAATAAAAAAAATCTGCCAGTGCAGTAAGATAATTTTATTGGAAATATCCTGGAACAAGTTAACATTTCTTGCCAAGCTTGTCATTTCCAGTGTACAGTGTTTGTGTATGTTTGTGTATGTGTGTGTGTGTGTGTGTGTGTGTGTTGTGCATACATGTGTATGCCATGGTGTGTGTTCAAGCACATGTGTGTACATGCATACACAGTAACATGTTTAATAAGTAAGTACTTAAATATCATATGCATGTTAACGTGTGTTTGTGTGTGTGCACATGTATGTATGCATGCACACACACAAGCTGATACATTTAGGATGTATGATGTATTAGATGTAGATTTACATGTGTGTTTTCATACAGTTTCACTCACAGATCTTCCTCAAAGAGAACCAGTGGGCAAAGATGATATCTGCTTGTATAAATTCATCCATGCACTTGTGCACGCTCATACGTGTGTGTGTGTGTGTGTGTGTGTGTGCACGTGCGTGTGTGTGTCGGCTATGATTACAATTTCCCCTAGCTATTGATTGGCCTGTAAACAAACGTCTGGTCTGACCAAATAATCAATGTGATAGAGTGACAGTGTCTCTGCTGACGGACCAGCCGATTTCTGAATGAGTCACTCTGCCTGTTTCACCTAAACACAACACCATAACGCATCGATAGCCTCGTTTCCCCTTCACCAGGATCTAGTTGAGTGGGTGGATGGATACGCTGCATGTATGTTGTATATAAAGACTCTATCCTGTGTGAGTGATCTGCCTGAATCCAGTTACTGCTGCTTGTATCTCAGAAATTCTTGAAGCTGCAAGTTTTCCCACTCCATTGGCAGATTTTTTAATTTCCTCTAAGGTGATAAAATTTTTAGACAAGGTAGACTGACTTGTTTTTGAAAGACCTTTTTGCAGTGTACTTATCTGTTTTAGATAAGCCGGTCTGTGTCATCGTTCTGATGCAAAGCAATGAAAAGAAGAAGAAGGTCCTGGGTGTTTGGATGGATAATGACGAGTTGTGAACTGAAAGAGAGATCCCAAAACACCTGTTTCTTATTGAAATCATTTTGAAAAGTAACAAAAGTAATTACAGAACTCAACATTTTTAATCTTTTTCAAAACAAAACGTAACTTTCCGACGCTTAATTACTTCAATCAAGGTTATACCAAAAAGCTGCGACCTTCTATTTGTTGCTCAGTTATTTCCACACTAAAGAAACTTTCAATTTTGATTTCTGATTGCAATTCTTTTGAAAATGTGCTAAACATGGCACCATTTTTGACTTTTTCACTTTTGTTTTTTGACTATTTTTCAACTCTTCATGGCTTCAATTAAGGTCTTCTTGCCAAGGACTTCTGGCTTTGATGTGTGAGATACTGGCCTGGTTACACTTTCCAAGAAAAATCCCTGCTTTCCCTTCAAATTCTTTTCAGATTGGGGTGTTGAATGATTGATAGCGCTACATGTCCACCACCCCCTCACGCCCCCCTCCACCCCCTCCACACACACACACACACACACACACACACACACACACACACAACCTCCACCTCCATTTCCCCTGTATCCACATCTGCCGCCTCACCCGCACTGCAAAACATGTCCATCTCAACAGGTCGTTTCGTTACAATCCTGTCTTTCTTAAGTGGAAAAATGTGTAAATGGGGTGAGATAATTTCACTAGTTTCCAATGCAAATCATTTGGCAATCTTGTGCAATCGTTTGGCCGGTTATACATGGGAATAAGAAAACTACACCACTAGATGACAAAATGGGCCCAGAAATGCAAGTTACACTGCCAATAGCTGCTTTCAACAGTGTTAAAGTGTTTTAGGGGGATTTTCCTTTAAAAAAAAATTCTTGAATCAAATGGCGGAATCTTTATACCAGTGGAGCGATCGATATTGTCACACATTTAAATCATTTTTAATGCAACTCAATGCCAAAATGAGATTTTAAAGTGCCATAGTCTTGACGCTAATAGAGAGGATTGTCACAAGTGAAACTGCATTCAAAGCTGCATTTCTGCATCTTTTTTTAACCTTTTTTTTTTTTTATTTTTTTGAAGAATATAAATGCTCAGTGCCAGATTAAACGACTTGTTAAGAGGGGACATTTTTTTTTCTCTCGCATGCAGCGCGGCGGAGGCGAGCCGAGTCCAGAGAGCGTCTCGGGGAGGAGAACAAATCGGCTCCTTCATGGCCCAGTGAACCATCGACTCGGTAACCAGCGGAGTCCGTCAGATAGAAAAGATGCATGGTGCTTTAAACCGTCGGAGGCCTCCGCTCTCTCCCCCCCACCCCCACCCCCCACCACCCACCACCCCCCGCCCCTTCGTTTCCATTCCTCGTGCTCAGGCTTAAAACCGCTGCTCCATGACACCGGGCATCACACGCAGAATAAAAATGAGGTGAGGCGGCTGGAAAATTGAACATGTTGTCAGGCCGCAGTGGCTGTTTTCAGTGATTTAGGAACTGCAGGCCGTACTCGATTAGGGCCATTCATTTTGGGTAATGTAAATACAGTGATAGTGAGGTCGGCCATGTGAAGACGGGGGAAAGTTTGTCGGAGGTTATTGGTAATGGGAATGTCTGAGTGTGGTATGTTTTCTTTTTTTAAGATGGCGGTCAATGGGTTTTCCATATATAGAGCGGGAGGATTATTGCAGTGTAGTATTATTGAAATATAACCATATGGACACGAGTGGAAAATGTTGTTTGGCGGATGCTTTCAGCCAAAGCGCCTTATAGTTCCATGAGTGAATAAATCTTCTGAATGCCTGGTTTCAGTGGGAATCAAACCCCGATAAAAGATACAAGACTGCAGAATATAAAAGTAAAGCATGTAATACAATATCCAAGCATCCTCTTGGTTCTTTCATTTTAGTTTGATGCACTTACTTTACCTCTGAATTTTTAAGACAGTTTTTAAGACATTACAGACCAAAAAAAAGATGTTTCCACCTTAACTTAATCTACCTGCATGAACCTCATTTTCCAAACAAACCTGACACAATAAGAGCCTGAGCCTGGTGACTGAAGGCGCATTAGAAATATCATCCTCCTCATCTTTACCGCTCTGTTTTTTTTTTTTTTCACCTCAGCCTTTGCCACAAATGAAAACAAATATCAGCAGATTATCTTAATGCGACAGGTGGAATGCGAGCGGCTTCCTGAGGATCTTTGATCTCCGTTTCGTGTCGTCGCCTCGGTTTAACACGAGAGAACAGACGAGCGTTCGAGCCTGTCCCCAGATATACAATAAATCATACGCAAAAGGCTAAATATTCTCACGCCGCCGGTGCATTTTCTTTACAAACTGGAAATGTTTTCCATTCTCTCAAAGTCAAAAATATTGAGGAGTTTTGCTCCAAAATGAATCCATTTGAATAAAGTTGACACCTACTCTCTTAATATTATTGCACTACAGTCACAGGACAATAACAGTAAGAATACACTGTAAAAAATGACAAGCTTGGCAAGGGATTTTATTTTAAATTCAGACTTCTCAAACTTATTTCAGGATATTTTAATAAAATAACCTCAAATAATCTCACTACAATGGCTGATAATTTTGCTGATTTTGCTTGTTTCTATACATTTGCTTGAAACGAGGGAAATTTGGTTTATTTCCTTGTTTTGTTCCTTGTGACGATTACTAGAAAGAAGTCATATTGACATAAAATCAAGTAAAATTTCTGCCAGTTCTGTGAGATAACTGCACAGAAAATATCCTGAAATAAGATTGATAAATCTGGATACACAATAAAATCCCTTGCCATCCCTTGTCATTTTTTGCAGTGTGGTGACCAAAAGTACAAACGCCTTCTGGCACCGAATGTTTCAATATTTTAACTCGGAATGAATAGAAAATGTTTTACTTTTGTAAAACAAAAACAACAGGCGTCTCGCCGTGTTTCAGCAGTTTCCTGCCATACAAATGTCAAACATTAAAAGCTCCTCCATACCAGGAGGGAACGTCCAGTTGGAATGTCTAATAAAACAACAAGTCCGTCTCCCTCACTAATTAACTCCTCGGGTCGTTAGAAGTTCGACCGAGGCGACCCCGCTCCTCTGGCCCGACCTTTGACCCCTGATAGCCGCTACACTGTAATTGGCGTGTCGGTGTCTCAGGCTGGTCAGGGCATGCTGAAAAGGACAGTGATAGTGTGATAGTATGCACACACACAAACACACACACTCTTTCTCTCGCTGTCTTTCTCACTGATTTACACACATGCAGACACACTTTTTTCTGCCTCTTTCTCTCTCATTCACACACACACACACACACACACTTCTCACCCCCTTTCTTATCTTAGTTTCTCTCGCACATGAAGCAACACACAATCACACACATCCCTCCCCCTTGCAGACTTTCTCTCCCACAGTTCTTCTCACCTTCCTTCTCTCTCAGTCACTCACAAACACTCACACACACACACTCCCTCTCTCTCTCTCTCTCTCTCTCTCTCTCTCACACACACACACACACACACACACCCCTTGTCCAGAGTTCCCAGGAGGTCAGCCAGCCTCTCCATCACAGCCAGGTCAGACTGTAGCAGCGGAGCTCAGTATCTGACCGGAGTAAACATCACCTCCCCACCCCTCACACACACACACACACACACACACACACACACACACCCTCCACACCCCACCCCCCACCCCCCCGCCTGGGTAACAGCACCCCGACCGGCGCTCTGGATCACTGATCACACTCTCACTCTGACCTTTTGGCCATAATACTCTCACTTTGGCTTTGCTTTCATTTGCTACATTCCATCTGTTTTGATTCCTTTTATTTTTCGCCTTGCTTGTATTTTTGTGGTGTGGTATTTTAAAACCCTGGCCGCCGGTTTGAGTCCCTGCCCAGCAGATATTTTGACGTTGACTAGATGTTGATAGGACGGCCTGCACCAACACTGAAAACCAGTGTAAATACAGCCCCGAAATAAAAGTTGAGACGATGTTTGTTAGTTTCTTTTGTAGATTTGGGACCTAGATATATTTCTGTTATCAGCTCAAAACAGTTTCCAAAGCGGTTTTAACATAAATATTTTCTGTGTCAAATATAAGTCTATGTGAAAATTTTGTGCTCGTTTGGGTTGATGTTGAACTTGGCCGCCTCCTGCACTTCACTGTCTGTCAAATGCTGGCTGGGGGCTGGGAAAATACACTACACTAAACTAAACTACACTACACTAAACTACACTACACTACACTACACTACACTACACTACACTACACTACACTACACTACACTAAACTACACCACACTAAACTACACTAAACTACACTACACTACACTACACTAAACTACACTACACTACACTAAACTAAACTACACTAAACTACACTACACTACACTAAACTACACTACACTACACTACACCAAACTAAACTAAACTACACTACACTACACTAAACTACACTACACTACACTACACTAAACTAAACTACACTACACTACACTACACTACACTACACTACACTACACCAAACTAAACTAAACTAAACTAAACTACACTACACTACACTAAACTACACTACACTACACTAAACTACACTACACTACACTACACTACACTACACTACACTACACTACACTACACTACACTAAACTAAACTACACTACACTAAACTACATTAAACTATATTAAACTAAACTACACTACACTAAACTACACTACACTACACTAAACTACACTACACTAAACTACATTAAACTATATTAAACTAAACTAAACTATACTAAACTACACTACACTACACTAAACTAAACTACACTACACTACACTACACTACACTACACTAAACTAACTTGTCTAAGTTTGTAAGTCTATGAGAGAGTTTCTTTCTGTGAAGTAGTTCAGAGAGCTTTGGATTGGGCTAATTAAAAATAAAAAAGCCTTGCCAAGAAACTGCTGTTGTTCCCATGAAAAGAGCCACTGTTGGAGATAGTTCACACAGTAGCTGGGTCGTAAATATGTGGAACTTTTGGCCTGTTGTTCTCTTTCTCTCTGTTTGGTTTTTTATCTTTGTCATCTTTAGAAAGAAAGAAAAATACACATTGATGTATTTTGTTTTGTTTTCTTTCAGTGTGCTGAGCATCTTACAAGTCTCCCAAGCCTGCATGAGCTTATGGTAAGACACTTGATAAAAGTGGAGCAATGCAAAAACACAAATGCAAATGTCAAGAAAGATCACAGGCAGGCGAACATAGATTTAAAAGTAACTTCACTTCTCGGCTCTTACATAAAGGACGGGTTTCTAACTTTTCAGATACGGTTTGTCAGGACAAGTGTGCAACAGGAGGAGTTCTGCCACTGTATCACAGGCCGACTACTTCTGGCGAACTAGCTCCAAGATGTTTTATCCACATACACACAAGCACTCATTTTACTTTTTAGTCATTCAGCTGACACTCTTCCTCAGAACGACTTACAAGCAGTGAAAAAGTTATTACTGTTCCTCTATTCTCCACTGTGTTGTTTCTGTTTTGTTGTGCGAACTGAGGCGGCGCCTCCTGATGGGAAAGTCTGTACATCCAATCCAATCCAATCCTGACAGCACGTAAATAAAATTTCTCCCTGTCCACGCTTCTGCTTCTATCATTTCTTTACATTCCTATCTTGCTCCTCTCTTCTCTCTCTCCTCTCTCTCTCTCTCTCTCTCTCTCTCTCTCTCTCTCTCTCTCTCTTTCTATCTCTCTCTCTCTGTCCCTCTCTCTCTATCTCTCTCTCTCTGTCCTTCTCTATCCCCCTGGTTTGGTCTCTCTCTCTCTCTCTCTCTCTCTCCATCTCTATCTCTCTCTCTGTCCTTCTCTATCCCCCTGGTTTGGTCTCCCTCTCTCTCTCTCTCTCCCCTCTCTCTCTCTCTCTCTCTCTCACTCTCTCTCTCTCTCTCTCTCTCTGTCCCTCTCCATCCCCGTGGTTTGGTCTCTCTCTCTCTCTCTCTCTCTCTCTCTCTCTTTCTCTCTCTCTCTCCCTCTATCCCTGTCTGCTCTGGACGCAGAAATAATCGAATTGGTTGAATTAAACCTCAAAGAACCAAGAAAAATGCAAGAGATAAGAGAGGATGAAGCTAATATTATGAAAATATGTAGCAAACAATAACTGCTGTGTATAGTTAAGGTTGTTGGACATCCATGGACATTAAAACATTCCGATCGCTAATACAGTTTTAGAAGTACGATCCATCAAAAAAAAAATTGGTCTTTTAGCTCAACTTACCCCAGGGCTAGTGGCACTTTTTACCCCTCAACCACCATTTCACACAACCAGTCAGGCCCACAGTTATGCTAAGTTTATGATCTAGTGTTATATGTATGTATACAGCCTTAAATGAATATATAATGTAATCTCAAAGATGTCTACTTCCATTTTATATTATATTATATTATTTATTTTATATTCCATAAGAATAATAACACCTTCACCATTATTAAATCACCTGACAGCAAAAATCACACTTCTTTGCCATGGCTCTCTTACCACTTTCTCCTTCATAGTTTCAGGGAAATTAGTTATTCTTCCTAAAACTATGGTCTCATGACTCATTTTGTGTGTGGCTGCCTAGATACAAAGGGTGGCTCATCTTACCCACAGGCTCAATTTACCCCTTTCTCCCCTACTGTATGTACAGTATGTCCTTCTCTGCATACCGTATGTCCTTGTCTCTCTACTCTCCATCCCCATCTATTCCCCTATCCTTCTCTCTCTCTCTGTTCTCCCACTTGCTCTCTCTCTCTCTCTCTCTCTCTCTCTCACACACACACACACACACACACACACACACTCCTAACTGAGACCTGTTACAGCGGTACTATCTCGACAAGCAGCTCATCGTATCTCTTGACAATATATCAGGGTGTCTAGAAGTGTCAGATTTTGGCACTTGTTCTTAAGCCTTCCCTCGGAGCCACTCGGTGCCAAGCGAGGGCTTAGGCTAAATCGATGATGACTCTGCCAAGAGAGAAAATGAAAGGGGAAATTTCAAACAGCTGCCCCTAAAAATAAGTGAGGCACGCCTAATTCCGTGCAGAAATGTGTCAAAAACATTGATTGGTGTTATTTTTCACTCAGAAACCTGGTGTGTGTACTGCAAGAGCAAAAACATCTTCAGAAACCTCTCAGCTCAGCCAAGTTCTGTGTAACGGGTCATTTTTTTGTCCCGGCATTTTACCAAAAATAGGAAGAGAATGAGATATCCACCATTGGGGGAAATAAACCTGACACCTACTCTAAGAAAACGATTGCTGGCACTAAAGCAAGGCATATGGGAGGGTTATTGTTAAAGTTATGAGTTCTCAAGACCTTTTACAATATAGTTATGTTTGTAAGATCATTTTCAAGTTTTAAAGTGAATTTCAGGTATGGATGGATATGTAGCATCTTGGAATAAAACCAAACACCTTAAACACTATATGCAATGTTTCAAATACATTGTTGTCACTCATTAAATTAACCCAATATG
>NW_027284732.1:0-20873 GCF_046629955.1 Centroberyx affinis | reverse complement strand
CCTTCATTGCTTTATTGGCATTAGGCAAATAATCGATACGGAAAGAAAGTGACAATAACAATAACATCTGTTAATGACAATAAAATAAAGTATTAAAAGTTAAGATGAAAAGAAAAACAAAATAATCTTATCAAATGATTAAATACACAAATGCATTATACTGTATACCCTATAGTACTATGTTTATATGATGTACATGTAGTGTGATTGCATAAGGGCCTCTCTCTCTCTCTCTCTCTCTCTCTAGTCTACATTAATGCGAAACGTACACGTAAAGTAAAAAGCACACTCTCTCTCTCTCTCTCTCTCTCTCTCTCTCTCTCTCTCTCTCTCTCTCTCTCTCTAGTCTACATTAATGGGAAACGTACACGTAAAGTAAAAAGCACACTCTCTCTTTCTCTCTCTCTCTCTCTCTCTCTCAAGTCTACATTAATGCGAAACGTAAGTAAAAAGCAAATTTTTACATGTATATACAGTACGTATCACAATAAAACGCAATAAAACAAAACCTTTCAGGGATTAGAGGATTTGAATTCTCTTATCATGCTTAGCTCAGGTTTCAGAAACTTTTGACTCACTCCCCATCTCCAAAATCTCTAACCTGGCAGGATGACAGGTGACCAAAACTCTATCCAATAAACAAGCTGCTTGTGGGTCATGTGACTTTTGTTTGCAAGCCCTGGTTTGCTTGTAATTGGTCTCATTGGACTCTAAATGAACCAAATACAAAAATGCAACAAAGTCAAGTTTTCCACTATGTTTCAGACCTCTCTCTCTTTCTCTCTCTCTCTCTCTCCCCCTCTCTCTCTCTCTCTCTCTCTGCATTCAGCTCTCTCTTGACCGTGACAAATGGCTTTCTCTCGCAGCAGACGCTCCCTCGCCCTCGACACCGGCCTCGCCGAACTCCTTTTTTTCTCTCGCTGTGTTTTCTCTCTCAGAGAAAACTCGCGAAGGTCCGGCTCCACTTTGCGGACGCGCAGAGGTCAACAGCGCGCCTTTGTTCCGCCTAATAAATGGGTTAATTCATACGAGAGGGACGCCGCGTTCCCGCCAAGAGAAATTCACTTCTCCCGCGGCTCCTTTTTTCTTTTTTTTTTTCCTCTCCTCCGTGACATGTTTGGCCCTCCGCTCGGCGGCCTTGCGCCTTCGCAGCGCTCTCTCTCCCGCTCTTTCATCGCGCTGAAAAGACTCTGAAGTGCGTGCTGCCTATAGATGTTTAAAAGCCTTTCCTCTTCCTCCCCTTCCTCTCCTCCCTTTTCTCCTCTGTCTCTATTCTTTCTCGGCCATGTCATTGAGCGGATAAATCACGTGGAGACGGCTTTTTGCTTGAGAAGAAACAGAGGTCCTTACACCCCCTCCTCCTCCTCCTCCTTCACTTCGAGAGGAGGAGTGGGAGGAGGGAGGGAAGGAGTCGCTGTTGTGTGTGTGTGTGTGTGTGTGGGGGGGGGGTTTGGTTGGTTGGTGTTGGCCTGCCTTTCAGCTCAGTTCATAGTCACCGGCTACCTGCTCTGCTCATGTCAGTGATTGCGTGGCGACCTTTGACCCCGGGCGCGGCGGCTGCGTCGACTTTAATTAGCGAGTCACACGACAGGACGCTCTGCAGAGCTCTGATCCTCCACACACACACACACACACTCGGACACACACACACACACACACACGCAGAGGTTGAGGTCATTTTGTCTCCTATGGCAGCGGTTCCCAAAGTGGCGACCCAAGCAAAATGAGGAATAGATCGACTTGACTAGTGCTTCATTCACTAGTGGTTGGCACAATAAGAAAATACAAGAAGGTTGTGTTATGTGTAGATTCCTTCTGTTCTATCTGTCTTTTCTATTCTTTCTGTTCCTTTCTGATCAATGGTTTCCCCTCTGCAGCACAGACAGTTCTGCAGCTCTAAGTTACTCTGCTCTTTATCATCAACCTGTCATGTTCAATACATTCCAGCAGTTATTTTGTGATGAAGGGTTGTAATTTACTTTTTTGGTGAACCCACTTTCCCTCAACCTGCCTCGTCTACTTCTACTGCAGTTAGTTGATTTACTACATTTCCCAGAATGCCTTTCAACAACCCCCAGAGAAGGGGTGTCAACTTGTTGCGTTTAGCTGTGGGTTAATCATGTAGGTGGAGAGAGAGCGATAAGCAAGAGCAGAGAGTTTTGGCAGTTAAGAAAAAGTGAGTCGCTCCCCTTACTCAAACCCCAACCTGTCTCTCTGCTGCATTGCATTCTGGTCTCTCTCCTGCTCCTGTGGGTGGAGAAATTGGTCTCTCTCCTCTTCTACGATGGATTTTCTCTCGGTGCAAAATGGCTCTAGAAAGAAGCCCTCACTCTTTGATTCTGAGGGACTGACACCAAAAACGATGTTTTAGATCACTGAAACATTTTCTGATATCAAACTGCTGGAAATATCTGGAGGTGACGTCACCTCGTCTACGATTGGCCGGTTATCCACCAAGAAGAAGAAAAATACACCAAACTACTAAATGAACCCAGAAATGCAAGATACATCGTCAATAGCTGAGAGTTTAATTGCTTCAGGATGGATTTTTACTTTAAATCTCTAAAGATGTCTCATCAGGTGTGGGTTCCTGGGATAAAATTTCATCAAATAGAGTCCCAGCTCTAATGTGTATCTATTTGGGGGGACCTTGACACAAAATGAGTTTGGGAAGCCCGGGTCCTGCGGGTCTGACTGTTGGCATGGACAGCTAATATCTGACCCACTTAGCCTTTTCCTCCACAGTCCTAACTGCTGTAGTTTTCCTCCAGTGTCTGTACAGTCCGCCATCAGAGCGCGCTACAATTCCAAGTGGATTAATGAGATTAAACAGCATGTCTGCTCTCTTCTTAAAGTGTTTGTCTTTTCTTCTCCTGCAGGACTGTGTGGCTGTGTTTTTTTTTTTTTCTAAACAGTGTAATCAGTGGCATTAAGGAATAATGAAGGGATCGGTGGGTGGTTGGAGCCTGTGGGACCGGGGCTGCTGTTTGTGGCTCAGAGCAGAAGCTGCAGCGAGGATCCAGACAGTGTTGATTTACAGTGTGTGTGTGCATGTTAAACGTCCGTCCATTAAAACTGCCCCCCCCCCCCCGCAATCAGAAAGTGTAGGCGCAGAGGTAGAAGACAGAGAGAGGAAAATAACGAGAGAAAAGAAGAAAAAAAAAGATTAAAGGAGCCTACCAGCCTCACAGTTATTTCCTCATCTCATCCTGTTTGCCTGTTAGCTCCCATAAATCCCTGCGGTTCACCGTTTAAGCCGGTTCTGTCGGCGAGGTTGCGCTCGCACTAAAATCCATGTAAAACACCATAATGAGCGTTCCCTTCCTGTGTGTGTGTGCCTCGCTTCCATCACGGCAACCTGTAGCCTCTATTAGCTTGCAGCAGGGTGACGGCGGTTTGTTTACAACAGAAGTGGAATTAGCAGCAGTTAAGCCTGACCAGAGACCGGCTTCTCCTCGCCAGCGCTGCCTACGTATGTGGAATTGGCAAAACTGACCTCCTGCCAGCTTTTTTTTTTTTTTGGGGGCGTCTTGGAGCAGCTACAGCTGCCACAGATGAAAAACTACGTCTCCGAAGGGTGATTTTAGATCTGTGTTGGAAGCAGTGGGAGCTATTTCAGTTTCAAAATATCTGTCGAGGCAACTGAAGCTCTGTGTATGTGTGTGTGCGCGGATGTGTGTGTGTGTGTGTGTGTGCTGGGTGTAAATAAAGTCATCGCTCACCATTGGAGAAAGGCAAGAAACTGGATAATGTCGGTGCAATCCTTTAATTAAAATGGAAAAAAGAAGAATGCTGTCGAGCAAAATGACAGAGATGTGTGAGAGAGAGAGAGAGAGAGAGAGAGAGAGAAGGAGCGAGGGATGAAGAGAGGAGGGATCCAGCCGGGGGATTAAAGCGGTGAGCGAGTGCTGAGACCCCTGGCCAGCTTGCCGCTGTAATGAACATTAGGGCTGCGGCATAAATTTAATGACCTGTGAAACAAACAACGTGGCCGAGCCCGGTGCCTGTGAATGCTAAGTGGCTCTATTATTAATACGGGCTCAGAGATGCCACAGTGTAAACACACTGTAAGTCTCCTTCCCCTATGAGCCTGTTAAACACGCGCTGCTGTGTGGCGGTGCTTCAGCCTTCTGAAACAGGGTCACGTCCCTCTTGTACCTGGAGAATTAATAGCATGTCGCCGGTTAACGGCACACCAGGCCTAACTAACGGGATATGAATAGCATGGCGGCTAACGGTTCTGCGGGTTAGTCGCTTAGGTAATGAATAGCTTAGCGATGGGGCAGGTGAGCGAGTCATGATAAATAGATCCAGTGCTGCTTACAGTGCAGCAGGTTAGCAGGTAGGAATGAATGGCAGAGCTCGTCCTTTTGTCCCGGTGGCTGAATTTATTCGTTTGGAAGAATCTGAAATTTGTGAAGCTCAAGATTGATTGATTGATTGATTGACTTTATTTGATAAATTAAAATACAATATACAAATGTACATACAGTTAGGGCTGGGCGATATATCAATATTATATCGATATCGTGATATGAGACTAGATATCGTCTTAGATTTTGGATATTGTAATATCGTGATATGGCATAAGTGTTGTCTTTTCCTGGTTTTAAAGGCTGCATTACAGTAAAGAGATGTAATTTTCTGAACTTACCAGACTGTTCTAAAACAGGGAAGGAAACCCTGTCTTTGCATTTTATTTTGATCACAGTCTTGTTTTAATGAAAGTGCTTGTGACATCTCACATGTGGCTTTGACTTCCAACTGAACATTTAGCCTACTTCGTAGAAAATACCGAGATATATATTGTGTATCGCCATTCAGCCTAAAAATACCGAGATATGATTTTTGGTCCATATCGCCCAGCCCTACATACAGTACTAAAATTCATCAGGATATCGCAATAAAGTCACATGACTTATTTCCATTGCGGTCCAGAGGTCTAGGCTAGGAGGCAGGCAGGAAAAGGGAGTGACATGTTTATGCTACTAATATCCCATTTTTACACCAAAACACCTAATAAAAACATCAATATTATACAATCATGAAAATAATAAAAAAAAAACACAAGTTCAGAAATCAGTCCAAACTTAGAACTGCCCTAGAAAAGATGTTTCACTATACTAACTCACTCAGCATCCATTTTTTCAGTTGTTTTTTAAAACTATTCAGAGAATGAGCAGATTTAATTTCGTTTGGGATTTTATTCCACTCCTCCCCCCCCCGTGTAGAGAAATGTACTTCTCCCTACTTTGCTTTTTAGATTGGGTTGTTTCAGGTTAGATACACTAGCCCTCGTATTCAGGCCATGAGAGTCCCGAACATACTGAAAATACCCGGAAAAATAATTTGGACATAGACCTTGTAAAATCTTATGGACCATAATAAGTTTTAACTGTTGAATTCTACCTTCAACAGGGAGCCAGTTCAACTTTTTACAATGGTTTGGGCTAATGTGCGTTCTTGGACTGAGATTAAGGACGATCCTCATGAGTTTGTTCTGAGCTTTTTGAAGCTTATCTTTTGTTCTTTTAGTTATACCACTGTACCAAGTTATGCAGGTGTAATCATAATGAGCAAAGCGTTTTGAACCGACCCTCCCTGCGTTCTGTCCCAACATCCTGTTTCAACCGGACATACGTCACATTACAGAAGCGAGCCGCCATCAACGTGCCGTGAAGCTGTGTGTGCCAGACGGTGGAAAAGCCGGTCTGTAGGTATGGGGGGGATGGAGGGAACGCTCTCGGTCTGATTAGTAGAGGTGCAGGCTTAATCAAACGCGCCGGCTCAGCGGGGAGCGCAGGGGAGACTAGACGAGCCCAGAGCGAGCCAGATGTCCGTGACACGACATGAGGAGGCTGCTCCAGGCTGGAAAACGCAATCACATCTCCCTGGAAAGAAGCCCAAGATGGCTCAGCACCCAGCGAGGGAATACAGCCGTTCTGTTAGTGGACCCTGCACCCCCCACCCCCCACCATCCCCCCACCCCCAAACCCATCCTCAGGCTACCTATTCAGGCAAGAGAGGATATGCAAAGCTGCAGCCTGCTCTCCAGCAAGGTTGCTGAATATCAACGCCCGTGTGTATTTCCATGTGGAGGGGGAGCGTTCGCGGCGCTGACATCTGAATCTGCCCATCTGTTTGTTTTTGTCTTGTGTTTGTCCTGGTGTGTGTATGTGTGTGTGTGTGTGTGTGTGTGTGTGTGTATACAGCGCCGGGTCCCTGGGCCCAGCAGGACTTGCTCTTGTTTTGCGTCCCATGCTGTGTCTCACGCTATGAGAGGATAAATATTTGAGAAGCAGAGGAAGCCGTGCGTCCCGGGCTGCGGCGGCCCGGGTGTGGCAGCGCTGCATTAGCTGCACCTTTTACCACCGAGCCTCTTCTTTTTCTTCCCCCAAGACATAAATTGCCGCTCAAAGTGTAGCTACTGTCCTGGCCATTATTCTCTGTAGAGCTCAGTGGGAAAGGTCACCTAACTAAGTGCTGGCGCAGCTGAATCCAACAGAAATAAAAGCTCAAATGAATAAGTAAAGCCATCAGTGACAACAAGCCCGGACACGACAGGGGAGATGCTAAGTGCTGGTGGGTTTTGATAGGGAGAAAAGAGAAAAAAAGGTGCAGGCGCTACTGAGTTTACTTGGAAATTTTAGAAGGAAGAAGCATGAATGATTTAATATGGAGGAGTGAAATGGGAAAAGATGAGGTGGAAGGTGTTACCGTCCTCTAAATCGACCGTCCGCAAGCTCGCTCTCTTCTACATAAGGCACTGGATGAGGTTTTTTATATTTATATATATATATATATATGTTAGATCTTCTGTTTTTTAGTCTGGGCTTCTAAAGGTCTTATTGAGCCATAAAAGGATTGATTGAATGTAGAATATGTCTGTTTAGTGAATTAATGTGCATCTACTGAGTAATAGACTGACGGTCTACCTATGGATTCTTTCACTTTTCTTTCTTACTTTTTCACCGTCTTTCTCTGTGTTTCTGTCATGCTCTCTCCCTCACTGAAAAATTGGCCATATCAGCAAATCTTTGTCTAATATTGAGAGAGGGTTTTTTTTTTTTACTGCAGCTGGGGGAGGGGGGTAATATTCCAAGGAAAAACTCTGAATTTTTTAGATTAAAGTCAGAAATTGGCAGGAAAAACACTGAATCATAACCTACCAACTTCATTAATTTCACTATCTACATGAGTAAACCTGATGCCTGTTTGTTGCTCCTCATGTTCAGGCTGTCTGCTGTGGAGACTGAAGTCTTCCACCTGGTTGATTTCACCTGGTCACTTTCAAAGTCAACCAAAGTGGTTCCTTGCCAAAAAATATGATTTTTCCAAGTTTTTTCTTGCAAATTTCTGAGATTCTTTTTCTCACAAATTTCTGACTTTAACCTCAGAAATTCCGAATTTTTTCCTTGGAATAACACAACATTGTAAAAATGCCAAAAAAAAACAAAAAAACTTTAAAGGTTACCACAGGTTACCACAAAAAAACACAGGAATGTCATAAGGGAGAGAGAGAGTACTCTGGAAAATGGGCTTAACATTCACCACGGCCAGAATGAATTATTTTTCAGGATGGATTTTTGTTGTCGTGCTCTACACACACACACACACATACTCCCGTTTGCGTGACCCGCTCCATGTCGTCCTGCTCGGCGGCCCAGGAGGGAGATGTGGATTGTCCGTAGCGAGCCATCAATCACCGCGGTAACGACAGCTCCATAAACAGAAGGGCAGCCTACCTACTGGGCTCTGGTCCGCTGTGATAGCATTCACATCGTCCCGCTGCACTTCCCTTCCTTCCTGCTGACCTCCACACAGCAGAGGTGGCAAGGACAAGACTCTGCTTATCTGCCCCCACCCCCCCAAAACACACACACACACACACACACACCACGCTCACACCGTTTGGGTGGTAGGAATACTGGGCTGTCAGCAGTGATGTAGTGTAGTAAATAAAAAAGGTGGTGAACTGTGACCTTCAGTCGGTGATCAGTGTCAGGCAAACAGCCACCACAAGAAACAAAAATCTGTTGTGTTTTCAGAAAAGTGTTAAAGGAATACACTGAGTTTTTGGGAGATTGTCCCATTGGTCAACATAGCTGTTAAGCCATGAGAACAAAGACACCAAAATCACCCATGTGTTCCCGATAGATCATTAGCTCCAGTGCTTCACACTATGTTGAGTAATAGCTGCTTCATGCTAACACTTTAGCATACACTATGTCGAGTGATAGTGGCTTCCTGCTTCGTGCTAACACTTTAGCATACACTATGTTGAGTGATAGTAGGCTCCATGCTAACACTTTAGTATACACTGTTGAGTGACAGTAGCTTCATGCTAACACTTTAGCATACACTATGTTGAGTGACACCAGCTTCATGCTAACACTTTAGCATACACTATGTTGAGTGAAAGTAGGTAACGAACATCTCGAAAGTGAGAAAATGAGAACTTGTAGCAGCTCTAAAGTTAAATGTGATAGTAATCTTAAATGAAATGTGGCTAAGTCTAGCAGTTTTGTGTAGGACATTGGTAAAAATATACATAAAATATGATACAAAATACAAAAATGTTCTTCTGAGTTGAACTACCCAGGACTACTTTACCCGTTTCCATAGGAACTGCACATGGTCGGTAATGAGAGACTACACACAACTAATAATCATCGTGTGGTTATTCACCCAAAGTAGTTCCAAAAATAAAATGTATGAATCATATTTAATAAAGAAAAAAAAACACTAAAAACTTTTTTTTACTGAAGGGTCAGTCTTCTTACTTTGAATAATGCTGCTGAACATAGTGTCCTACTGCATGTTAAGCACCGGAGCCAACGATCTACCGGGGACACATGGATGAGTTTGGTGTCTATGTTCTCATGACTTAATGTGGTGTATTCCTTTTTAATACTTAGTCTAATTCTCTTTCATACTACTTCCTATGATGTACACTATGAATTTGACATCATGAAGATTTATGTCTGCCTAAAAAAAAGGGCTTCACTCTCCATGATGGAAACCTGTGCCGGTTTGGGTCGCTGCTGCTCTCTGGATTTGAAATGAACTTGATGGGGGTTTTTTTGGTTTATATTCACGGGTGTGTCCGCACAGCCGAGCCCCTTTGTACAGGCAGTCCCGTTTGGTTGTGTGTGTCTTGTTTTGTCCCTGTTCCGGCTCTTTGTATACAAACCCGTGAGAGCAACAATGCCAGTTTGTGTGCCTTCCTGTGCCTATTGTTGCCGCTGCGTCTCCGCTGCCCTCGCTAACATCCACTTGTTGTAAGGTGGAGACAATAGCCGCGGACAGGGTGCCATGTGTCCGCGCGGGCTTAACCCTGCGGCCCTTCCTGTCGCCTCCAGCGCTCCTCCTTGACCTTTGACCTCTGAACCACAGACTGGGTTGGCCTGTCATGTCAGCGCCCGGCGAAGGACCGGGCTGGGTGTTCCCGGGCCTGTGAGAACCTGCAGCTTCTTCCTCAGGAGGATAGTGTCCATACTAGAGCTGCAACTAATGATTATTTTCATTATCGATTAATCTATTGATTTTTTTTTTTTCAATTAATCGATTCATCATTTAGTTTGGAAAATGTTAAAAACAATAACAAATGTCCATCACAAGTTCTCAGAGGCCAAAGTGATTCTTCAAATTGTTTGCTTAGTCTGACCAGCAGCCAAATAAAAAAAAAGTATTCATTCTATAATATGAAACAGAGAAAAGCAGCAAATCTTAGCATTTGTGAAGCTTTAACCTGATAAATGACTGATAAATGATAAATGAATCGCTTATCAAAATTATAATTGATTAATTCTTCTGTCGATCGATTAATCGACTCATCGTTTCAGCACTAATCCATACACTACAGACACCAATGATCTTTAACCATTCAACATTTCACAGTATGTTTTTCTTATGAAGTCATCCTAGACACTTTTTCTTTTCATCCAATTGTGAGAAGCAAGCCAACTTGTGTTAAAGCATCTCAACCTAATTTCCTTCTTTTTTGTGTGTTTAAAGTCCGTTTGTGTCTGAAGAGCGGCCGACCTTCAGCATTACACCGGCTGGCAGAGGCTGAAACACAATGTCCCTCTGATTCCTTTCATCCCTTTACCTTCTCCTCATATTGTACACCAGAAATGAAAGTTTGAACCGTTCAAACCCCTTCTTCAGTGCTTTTTCAATTAACTTCCAGACCTGAAGCTGTAGTCATTGTGTCGAGGAAGAAAAGCAAAAAATAAAGTATTCATACTAGCCGTTTATATGCTTTGAAAAGCCCTGAAAGACACACTCCTGTGACTAAGTGCATTTCTTCAATTTCAAATCACCTTGTCTCATTTGAAATTGGTAGAGAAAAGGCTGCAGCAGGGTTTTGAAATGAAACCTCCTCGTCGGTCAATTATTGTCACTGAGGAAAGCTCACTCACTTATTTCCCAGAGATATTATCCTCCCCCTGCCTGCCTTCACTCCTCTCCCACCTCCTCCCTCCTCCACCCCCCCCCCCCTCCACTCCCCTCCGTCCTTCATTGTTCTCCAGGATCTGGTTCATGGAGGTCGGGGTGGAGGAGGCTGGGAGGAGGGGGTAGCTAGGTAATGGGACCCTCGTCCCTGCTTCTCTGGGCAGGTTGAATGAGTCCCGGCCCCTGCCCCCCCACCCACCCACCCGTGTCCCCCCCGTCCCCCCCGCTCCACTCAGGCTCTCTGAATGGGGCGAGCTGGGCCCAGGTTCCCTCTCTCTCTTTATTAGAGCGGGCTCCGGTTTCTCCAGACCGGCCCGGCTTCCTGACAGATCCATATTTCAAAGTGCTGGGATGCCATGTTCACATGTCCCATAACACACACATACCCCCCCCCCCCCTCCCTTCTCAACCCCCCTCCCCCTCCTCTTCCCAAACCCCACCTTGCATATCCACAGGCAGGGAATTAGACCAGGGTCAGGGACATGGGAACTTTCTGCTGCTACTACTAATATTACTATGACTAGTGTTACTGCTTCTGTTACACACACACAAACACAGGTATGTATTCAGTTCACACACACACACACACACATACTCACAGACAGGCATTCAGACGCTTTTCATTAACATCCAAGGGTCGTGGATGGCATATTTTTCTCTTCAACCACATCTGACATTCCTTATACACTACCAGTAGGACACACATATTTTTCTTTATTTTTACTTTTTTTTCACATTTTAGAATAATAGTAAAAATATCAAAACTGAAAGTTATGAAATAACACAAATGGAGATTCTTTAAAGCAGCCGCCCTTTGCCTTGATGGAAAGGCAAAGGCTTTGGAAAGAAATTCACACATAGGATCAACTTCACTATTTATATTTGTCTAAGAAACACATTTCAAGCATTTAAGCAGAAGCCTTTAGATCGATATGGCTTTAAGAGAATGAAAAACATAGAACATTCAGTCAGGTGGGTCCAGACTTTTGTCTGGTAGTGTACAGTATGTTCTGCATCTTTTCAGATATAACATTACAAGCGCTTCATCAATCCTCGCTCAGGTCCAGATACTCTGCTCGATCGGACTCTGCAGCATGAAAGGAAAGTGAAGCTGTGCTGTTTGGGAGGGTGGGGGTGGGGGGTGGGGGGGGCAAGGAGGAAGCCTGCTGGTTTTAATGATGGTGAAGGATACACTCTGAACCTGTCTGCTCTCATTTGATTCTCAGCCACGATGTTAGGCGCTTGCCCTTTTCTCTCTCTCTCTCTCTCGCTCTCTCTCTCTCTCTCTCTCTCTCTCTGTCTCTCTCTCTCTTGTTTGCTGTCTCCCTCTAACTTTCCACAAACCTGTTGTGAAGCGCTGGGAGCTGCCTGCATGTCGACAGCAGCTGTGTTTTGCTGCGGAGCGTCTGCAGCCTGATACAGCGGTTGTTTTACAGCAGCCTGTGGGTCAAACTGCAGCTGGCTGCAGCTCAGTGTGGAGACAACAAACCCAGGGGAGAGGAAGAGGGAGAGAGTGTGTGTGTGTGTGTGTGTGTGTGCACCCACCCGTCCCCATGGTTGTAGCCTCTGCTAAGCGGGGTAAGTCTGGTGGCTAACCCTTAGCGCCTCAGCGTTTGGCAGTATGACTACTGCTAGATTAATCCATTCCACACTCCATCAGTCACTAGGCACAGGTTATTAGCGCCGGGGCAAGGCAGAGCACATACACACAATCACACACACACACACACACAGTCCCTTCACCCTTGTGACTTCGCCTTCTACCTCGTCCCCAAAGTTTGCAAAGGTGGCCTTGGTGGTGAGAGGCCATTTGTCAAAACCCAGCCAGAGTCTCCACTTGGCTCCTTTTAATAAGGCTACCTGGGCTCTGGGATTACAGTCACACACACACGCACACACACACACACACACACACACACAGTGGACGTGCACTCCTCTTTGCACATACTGGTAGCAGCTCTGTCTTGTGCACGGTGTCAGGCGCTGTGTCCCGCGGGGCTTATAAAAGTCCCATTAACATGGCCCTCCTCATTGGTTCTGACAGGTTGATCAATTAGGCCCCTCCCCCGCTGACCTCCGGGCCACTGTGACAGAGAGGTCAGACACGATGGATCGCTGGACCAGCACACACTCTCTAACTCTCTCTCTCTCTCTCTCTCTGTCTCTCTCTCTCTCTCTTATCTCTGGCTGGACACAGTACAGCTTGTTCGTGGCGTCGTGTGTCCGGCGCTCGGCTGATATCCCAGGGTGCAGCTGTTCTCTGGCTGCTAGGTGGAGGATCATACTTTACCTGGGACACGTCCGATCTTATCTCTGCTCTCAACATGACCAAAACACACACTCGACTCTGTGTCTCGTGTGTCTGTGTGTTTTGTGCCTTATGAGGACCGAATGTCCTCACAAGGAGAGAAAGATTAGGGAAAGTGAAGCTCCTCATTTCTTTCTTTATACTTGGATTGGTTACGATGTTTTATATCATCAATCTATTATGGTCAATCCATTACAGGAGTTATTTTGTAATAAAGCGTAATTTACTTTTTTGTTGTACCAACTTCCCCTCAACCTGCCTCGTCTACTTCTACTGCAGTTAGTGATTTCCTGCATTTCCCAGAATGCTTTATGGCAAGCCAGAGACGGGGCGTGAAGGGGCAAAGTGAGTTTTTCCATTTGAGAGAGAGAGATTTGAAGTGAGAGTCGTTCCCCTTACAGAAACCCCATCCTGTCTCTCTGCTGCATTGCATTCTGGTCTCTCTCCTGCTCCTGTGGGTGGAGAAACTGGTCTCTCTCCTCTTCTACGATGGATTTCTCCCTGTATGATTGTTGAACGTCTCTCGGTGCAAAATGGCGGCTCTAGAAAGAAGCCCTCGCTCTTTGATTCTGAGGGACTGACACCAAAACCTGATGTTTACCGCTGATGTTTTAGATCTGCATCTGGACGTGTGTGTGTGTGTGTGTGTGTGTGTGTGTGTATTTGCCTGTGTTGTACCAGTGCACATGTTTGTTATGAGGTTAGACTGTTGAATGAGATGCAACCAGAGGAGACATGAGAGTCCACACTGTACCTGTGTTTAGTAAACAGTCTGGTCTGCACAGGGTAAATAAAGGTGGGGGGTTGCAGTTCAGGGACAGGACAAATGACGTTGATGGAATTGGTGAAGTGAGGAAAAAGAAACACTAGAAGGCTCCAGCTGGTCCCCAGCGAAATGAGGAATAGTTACATTTCACTGTCATTTAATTCACTAAAAAATCTATGTATAAGATAAGGTGAAGCTTTCATACTCACCCATGTGGAAACAGCTAAAAGTAATAGGAGACAGCAAAGAGAAAAATGGAACAGTAACAGGAATTTGGCAAATTGATGTTCTATAAACATACACAGCTGCCAGTTATAAGACTAGAATGTGTTAAGTCAAAGGTTTGAATGGAAAGTATGAAGTATGGATTACAGAGTAACACAGTAACTTACTGAGACAAAGAACAAATGAATGCAGAATATGTACCATAATAAAATTATTGAAAAATATTGAATTCATTTTTGAAGATCATAAGCAGTGTTCTAATAGGTTTCACTTTCCACTGTTATCTCTATCTCTATCTAAGTAACGTGTGGACAGTTTTATACTACAAAAATCCCTTAAAAAATAATATGTGGGGGGGTCTGTGGGGCAAAATCTGATCAAGTCGGGGTCCGTTATTATTTTAGAAATGCAAAATAATCTAGGGGTCAGTGACTTCAACATGGAAAACCCTTTTAAACAACAGATATAGCGAGGTGTAAAAAAAACAGTTAAAACAATCCATTAAGTGTGGGAGGAGCTCGGTTCAAAGGCTTTATTATGAGGGGAATGAAACCTTTAGTCGAGGTGTTTGTGTGTGTGTGTGGGACCCGGAGCGGGGTGCGCGGGGCGGGGCGGGGCGGGGCGGAGGGGAGCCGGGTTAAGAGCGGTGTCACGCCCGGCGAGACTCCGCGCCGGCCTAATGATGTCCAGCGGCCTAATTGAATATTGACGTTTGTTCGCGCGGGGCTAAATGGCTTCTGTCTGCCTCGCCTCCGCCACACATTTAACCCGCTCCCACCGCCTGATTCCCGGGGGGATCGTTAGGTCCCTGTTACCATGGTTACCGGCTTTCGTCTTTGTGATGCGGCGGCTTGTTGGAGTTTTTTGTGGTGTGTGTGTGTGTGTGTGTGTGTGTTGGGAGTTGCTGATGCCTCTGTTACGGAGGATTTTTTTTTTTTTTTTTTCTTTAGTTCCCAGGTCAGGTGATGCGGCCGCTCCTCCCGAGTTCAAACGCCCGCTTTTCTTAACGTCGCGTGATGAACTGCATGAGAGATTCAGCTCCCCCGGCTCGTTGTTTGTGTCTGCAGAACACCAACCTCTCCTCCGCCCCTCTCTGCTCTTCTCTGTTCTTCTTTTCCCTTTTCTCTTTTCTCTTTGCTTCTATTTCTGTGACGGTGTTTTACTTCCCACTGCGCCCGCCTCCAGACGCTTCCCCTTTGTTACCACGGCGACGCTCTCCAGATGGCGAGTGTCAAGGCGAGACCGGGCTCCGAATGTAGTCTGATCACAACGCACACACACACACACACACACGCACAAGCACACGCATGTTTCTCTACATACGTACTCGGAGAGCACACTGGCATGTTTTCTAACATACATTCTGTTCAACACTTGCATCCTACTCAGATGCTGGTTGGCGTGCACTCGACCCAGCTACACACACACACACACACACACACACACACACACACACACCCAGCAGTACAGTATAATAAAACCTGTGTGTCACAGGCGCACAGGAAACAATCTCTCCTTTATGTGACCGGGATGTCATTAATCTTTGCGGAGGTTAACAAATGCACTTGCATGGAAGGTATATTTCATAGGCAGACAGCCGACAATGGGGCCATTGTAGCGGCGGCACCCGGCTCATTCAGCCCGGACCTTCAGGTTGGCTCCGGATCCGCGGCTCATGTCAGGGGTTATGTTTCATCTCTCAGATGAATGTGTTTGTGTGGGAGAAAACATGTGAAACACGGAGCGAATCGACGTTCCGGCTATTTATTTATTTTGCTACAAGAAACCACGATTTATTTTCTGAATGGGAAAACGAATGCGTTCGCCCATTTTTCAAAGTTTGGCCGTGTCGCTATTAGTCAAAAGCGGAGCCAGACAAATATCCTGCCGGTGTTCCCGTGTGCAGCCGGCCGGCCGGCCGCTCGCTGTGATTCGCTGCTTTCTGGGACTCCGCGCTCCGCGGCAGCTCCGCTTCCACCGGAGAAGTGGCGAGTCTTCCCGCTAATCCATTACACTTCCATTAGCTCCGATTTGTGTGATTAGTTCTAATTAATCAGTTCAGTCTGTGGCCTTCACTCCCCTGCCTGCTCCTCACATTTCATTTTTAACCTCATTTCTCAGCTCTCCACCGAGCGAGAGAACGAGGGAACGAGTGAGCGAGCAAATGAAAGAGCGAGCCGCGGGTCAGAACGCACAAACACTCGATACTGTTCCTCCACCAAGCCTCGCTCTCCGTTCCTAACTCTCTATACCTCCGAGTTAGATTAACCTGATTGTTTCTGTGTCTCATGCTCAGCAGACAGTGTGGGAGTTTGTTTTGTGGTTTGAGGTGAAGCAGGAGGGATTCGGCCCTCATGTTTTACACATATGAGCGTCTCTGGCTCTGGTTAGCTCCGCTCGGCCCTGCTGTGGAACAGTATTGATTAGCGCCGGGGCATCCATCCCTCACTGTAACAAAGCCTATTGATGTTTGTGGAGCCCTGATTTCCCCCCGGTCAGATCCCGTCAGCTAAGTGACTCGGCCGTCTGTCCTGAGCTAACCTGGGAACCGCCGGCCAAAATCATCTTTTCAACAACGACTCTCAAGGCTGCTTTCTGCGCCGCGCTGCAAACCTCCAATTAAAATTCTGTATCATCTTTTCTTTTCTTTTCTTTTTTCTGCTTTGTCTTGTAGTAGGTCAGCTTATATACTGAGGTATTATGTGATGATAATCTATCTTCCTTTCCTCAGTTGTCAGCCTTCCTCTGCCGTTACCGCTATTGTGATAAATGAAGGATCAATTTATCAACCTGGCCCTCGACTCGATTTCTTTTTTCCCCCTCGGCTTCCCCGCCCCCGCTCCCATCTCTAACCTCTGCACGTTCCCTTTTATTTCTTCATCTGTTTTCACCCCCTTGCATCCATCCATCCCTCCATCCATCTATCTATCCATCCCTCCATCCATCCCTCCATCCATCCATCCGGAGCGGGGGTTTCTTTGTGTCTGCTGAGATGCTGCTTGTCACCCTGGAGCTGCAGACTCCCATCCAGTCTGCCGGAGGTGGACCGGCTCCTGTCAATCACCCTGTTCCCAGCGAGCTGGGGGGGGTGTAGGGGTGTGGGGTGTTTGTGGGGGGGCAGATAGACACCAGATGACACGGGACGGGGCAACCCGCTGTTTGGAAATTCATTTCCTTCTTCACTAGGCAGGGCTGCACAGATAACCGTAAATACTTGTATATTGCAATTTTATGTTTCCACAAATGGGAACATGAAGGCTAATTCAGCGATATTGAAGTTACATTTTCAATTCCCCTGAAAGTGCTGTTGTGGTTTGTCAAGCTTCCATCACTCCTGACCAATCACAACCTTTGAATGCTCAACGTGCATCATGTGACCACAACTGAAGTTCAGATGGAGAAGCAGCCTGGAAACCTGACAGAGAATCTGTGGAAAAACAAAGTGAAGAAGAACACAATGTTTATTTATTTATTTATTTGGATCCCCATTAGCCACCACCAAGGTAGCAACTACTCTTTCTGGGCTCCACACAAGTAAACATTACATCATAATGCAAAACAATAATGTATTTAAAATCCAAAGCAAAAAGAAACAGAAAATAACAACAACAAAAAAAAGCAAACTACAACAATGAAACAACAACAATAAAACTACCAATAACAACAATGACAACAAGTACCCACACTATATCTAAATAGTCAGTAAAACATTTCATACAGCTCAGGAATGATAGTACCATTAATGGGATGTTAGAGAGCAACTTGTTTGATGATGACAAACAAGTCCAGATTCTGTGCAAAGTTTGCCTTGTGGTAGCAATTAGTTATGATTTGAATTTAGTAAATAAGGACACAATAAGAGTAAGAGAGAAACAGTGAAAATATGTGTTAAGGTGCAAAAGTGCAGTAAGATCATTTTGTTTCCTGAAACCGAGACAAATATTTGTGATTAATATATATATTTTTTTTTTTTTTGCCATAATCGTGCAGCCCTGCTCCTAGGTGATATTTTGGTTCAGTGTGGGTTTATGATCTCACCTGAGCAAAGCTAATGTGATTATCCAGACAGTCAGTGACAGATCTCTCTCTCTCTCTCTCTCTCTCCCTCTCTCCCTCCCTCTCTCTCCTTCTCCCTGCAGGACTCCCTGGTTTAACGGCTGGGGGTTCAACCTGCCCCGGGGCCAGTCTCTGCTGGATAAATGGAACCAGGTCCCCGAGGGCATCGACATCCTCATGACCCACGGCCCGCCCCTCGGTGAGTCCCCGTCAGCCAATCCCGGCTCCCTCATCACCATATCTAATGGGGTTGTGCCTCATTATTCAGAATCTGTGTGAATACATTAAGAGGCGTCGCCGCACCCAGTGTGTGTGTGTGTGTGTGTCTGCTTTTAAATCGAATGTACGCACACTCTATTAATCTAAATCCAACAATAGCTGGAGTCTGCATCCCCCAAACATGATTCATGATTCAGGGTTTGTGTTTGCGTGCGACTTTATGAAACAGAAAATACATATTGCCTGGTTGAAGTTGTTTTGTTTCCTGCTGCAGACTGATTTTAGTTTTGCTTGTGGTTGTTCTGTGCTCCGTCTGGCTTTATTGAGCGATTTCCTTCCCCCCGCTCTGCTGCTGCGGACGCTTGATTGCATGGAAACTCGATTTTGCAGCAGTGTGACAGACGCTGCGAACGATTGGAGAGAGGCTATGGGAGAGGAGAGAGAGGGGAGAGGGGGGGGTAGGACCGCATGATTATGGAAAAAGTCATAATCCTGATTGTTTTGCTAAATACTGTGATCACGATTATTAAGCGCAATTATTTGTTTACGCTCAGGAAACAATTCTTTTTATTGCACTTTTGCATCAGAGCTTCTATTTTCACTCATATATATTATCTTCACTCTTACTGTGTTACTCTCATCGTGTCTTTATTTACAAAATTCAAATAATAAATAACTAGAAGAGAGCGCAGACCTCCGCCAAGGTTCGTGCTATTATTGCTTGTTCATGAGTCGGATCCTGGGTTCTTCCTTGGCCGATGCTACACCCTTCCACCAAGTTTCATGAAAATCGGGCCAGTACTTTTTCCGTAATCCTGCTAACAGACAAACAAACAAACAAACAAACAAACAATCAAACAAAAAAACGGCACCAAAAACATAACCTCCTTGGCAGAGGTAATTACTACTATATTACTTACTTTGGGATTCGGCTACAACACTAAGAATAAAACTAAAGTTAACACTAAACTTTGTCCAGAATCTGAACTTGATTTTGTTCATCTGGTTTCAAAGCAAAGTGTCTCCAGACGAGACGATGATCCACTTTTAGGAACTAAAACGTTTTCAGGATTCTCTTCTCCAACGTCGGGCCGATCCGTTCTTTTCCACTTTGCTCTCTGTAAAGTTTCTCTCCTGCGTCTCCAGCTCAACTTTATAGTTTCGGGTCACATGACGCACGCCGAGCATTCAAAGGCTGTGATTGGTCAGGCGTGGTGGAAGCCACGGTTATCGTTAACGAAAACTAGGTGTGAAAAAACATTTTTGTTAACAGAAATAAAAATAAAAACGAGGCTTTGCAAAAAAACGATAACTAACTGAAACTGTATTGTGTGTTTACAAAACAAAAATAAACAAAAATTATAGAGAAAATTTATTTATTTCATACATAAGCCTAGTATTTTGAATTTTTGAATCTCGCCCCTGACAAATACCCCATATCACAAAAAAAGACTAAAACTAACACTGAAACTAATAAAAACTAAACTAAAACTAAGCATTTTCAAACTAAACTAAACTAGCAAACCCACTTTAAAAACTAATTAAAACTAAACTGGAATTGAAAACAAAAAGTCAAAACGAAATAAAAATAAAAACTAATGAAAAATCCAAAACTATAATAACCTTGGTGGAAGCACTAGGAAATATATAACAAAAACTTCAATATCACTGAATCACACGATTAATTGTGGAAACATAATATCGTGCTGTACAATTATCTGTGATGAATTGTGCAGCCCCAGAGAGAAATAACACCTCTGTGTGTGTGTGTGTGTGTGTGTGTGTGTGTGTGTGTGTGTGCAGGTTTCAGAGACTGGGTTCCTAAGGAGCTGCAGCGGGTCGGCTGTGTGGAGCTGCTCAACACGGTGCAGAAGAGAGTCCGGCCCAAGCTGCACGCCTTCGGGGGAATACATGAAGGTGCTGAGGCTCATAATGATCCCATAATGTCACGGGAAATATCGCGATATTCACGAAATATATATATATAATATATATTTTCCGCGATGTTGTATATTATCGATAACCTACAAATGTGATGTCATCGTCCTGTCTTCAGTCCTTGTTTTCTTTCTTTCTTTCTTTCTTTCTTTTTCTTTCCTTCCTTCATTTCTTCATTTCTTCCTCCCCTTCCTTCTTTCTTTCCTTCCTTCCTTCTGGCCTTATCTTATTTCTTTCTTACTTGCTTCCCCTCATTCCCTTTTCTCTCGTCTTCGGTCCTTGTTTTCTTTCTTTTTCTTTCTTTCTCTTTTTCTTTTTTCTTTCTTCCTTCATGCCTTCATTCCTTCCTCCCCTTCTTCCTTCCTTCCTTCCTTACCTTATTTCTCTCACCACCTTCCCCTCCTTCCCTTCTTTTCTCTTCTTTGTCTTCATTCCTTGTTTTCTTTCTTTCTTTCTTTTTCTTTCTTTCTTTCTTCCTCCCCTTCTTCCTTCCTTCCTTATTTCTTTCTTACCTTCTTTCCCTCCTTCCCTTCTTTTCTCCCGTCTTCGGTCCTTGTTTTCTTTCTTTCTTTCTTTCTCTTTTTTCTTTTTTCTTCCTTCATTCCTTCATTTCTTCCTCCCCTTCTCCTCCTTCCTTACCTTATTTCTCTTACCACCTTCCCCTCCTTCCCTTCTTTTCTCCTTTGTCTTCATTCCTTGTGTTTTCTTTCTTTCTTTCTGTCTTTCTTTCTTCTTTCTTCTTTCTTTCCTTCTTTTCTTTCTTTCTCTCTTTCTTTTGCGTGCTTGACTCAGGAGTCTTACAGCTTTTATTCACTAGTGTTGCAATAGAAGATTTACCGGTTCAACTTTCCGGAAGATTTCAAGTTGAATCTACACGTGTGAAATGGGGCTTGAGTGAGTGAG
>NW_027284731.1:0-21117 GCF_046629955.1 Centroberyx affinis | reverse complement strand
GCTCATCCTCTCTTTTCAGCAGCCCACACCGAATGCTATCTATTTTAAAGTTGGGCTGTTTACACACACACACACACACACACACACACACACACACACACACACACACACACACCCCACACACACACACACACCGCATACACACACTGCTGGGTGCGAGAGAACTCATAAATCTTACGTAGCCATAAACGACAGGAGTAGCGTCCTGAATAATAAAAATAGAGAGAGAGGGAAGTGGGGAGAGAGAGAGACAGAGAGAGAGAGAGAGAGAGAGAGAGAGAGGTAGAGGGAGAAGGAGGTGTGTGTGTTGGGGGGGGGGGGGGGTGTAATGAAAACATTGTAAAAACACCTCCTTCATATTTTCATTTCCATTTTGCTCTCACCTCTCCTTTCTTTCTCTCTCTCTCTCTGTCTCTTTCCCTTCTGGGTTTTCTTGTCACTTTTTTTTTTTTTTTTTTACTTCTTCACCTCTTTCTTGAAATGTTGCTGCACTTTGCCCCCCCCCCCCCATGGGTGCTGAAGTCAAAACACAGACTCTCTTGCTCTCTTGTAATATTTTCTCTGTTTAAGAAGAGAAGGAAGTGGGAATGTGGAAGGCCAGTCCAGCTAGAGCTGCTGAATATCTCACATCATCTCCTTTTGCCGCTTTGTTTTTGCTTTCCAACTGTTGTCTGTCCCTCTTCCCTCCATCCCTCCCTCTTTCCTTTCTTTTCTTATTCATTTTTTTTTTGGTGCATAAATTGTCGCAGGGGGAGATTAGGTGTTGAAACGTTAACAATACAGAGGACAAGTCTAGTTTCTGCTGCGAGACATGGAAGGAGCTGCAGGAGGGGCTGTGCAAAAAAACAACAACCAAAAAAATCCCATTTCCTGGAAATTCAATATGGAGAGAGAGAGAGGGAGAGAGAGAGAGAGAGAGAGAGAGAGAGAGAGAGAGAGAGAGAGAGAGAGAGAGAGAGAAAGTCTCTCATGTTGCCTATAAAAATGTCACCACATTGCCACACACTTACTGTAAGACAGGTGAATGCTAAATAAAACACACTGTAATCTAACCTGAGCGATACCTCACAAAACAGTAGTAAACAAATATTTTATATAAACAGCATCGTCCTACTTGCCATTTTATCCAAAAAGACGCATGAAAACACATTTAACAGCCTCCTGATTTCATGTTTTACTCATTAAGCTGGCTCTGTAACTGCATTTTTATTTGACAGCAACATGTAGACAGACTTTAAGAAACTAATAAAAACTTTATTTACCAGTGACAGTTGGACACTCACTTGGTATAAATATGTTTAAAAGTAATAACAAACAAGTAAACAATATCTAAACAACGCTGAAGAAGACATTAAACAAATATTTAACTATATGAGCCTATTAGTTAACATTACCATCCTTCAATAAAGGCTCCCTCAGTGTATTAGAGTGAATTATAACAGATACACAAGCTAGTAGCTAACTAATGCTATTAGGCCTACAGGTTGGGCCTGCTCCAGCTGTCTATCTTGTCCAAAACTGCTGGAAATTGCAATAATTTTAAACTAAACAACCAATATCACCAAACAATAACACCTAAACTGTTGTTTTAAAATAAAACTAATAATAGTTCTGTAGCTTTAAGTCTATCACTGTCCTACTGCCTCTATTAGGACAGTTAACGAAAGACTGATATTATTACAGACACGCAACACAAGAGAAATAAACAGTAGTTTTATCTACATCTACTCATATGATTCGTCTGTGTTGGTGTTAGGATAATTAACGAGGAAACATAGTGGGAGAAAACTTTAATTCTCCTTCCAAAACAATAAAAAATAAGTCTGGCTCTTCTGAAATTAGCATTATTTATTGGGTAGCCTATATATAGGAGAGATCGTTGCAGAGGAAAATAAAGATGTTCACAAAAATAAACGACACGGCTGCGCAGTGGGAATGTAAAAGTTCTGCTCTACACTTTAATTCGACAAAACTCCCAGAAAACAAATCTGTCACCCAGCCTGAAGTATGAAGTGAATCCAGCCTGGCTGTGCTGTGGACTGCTCCTCCGGCTCTCCCTGCCTGTCGGTGAAATTAGCATAATTTGTGAGTGACGCTCGAGCCGTTTGATGGGGAATCAACGCGTCCGCGAGTCAAGCCTCCGTTATTTCCTCCGTTATTTCCTGCGAGCGCTGCGGATACCGGGGCCTGTGTTGTCAACATAACGGGAATACCTGCTACTACTACTACTACTACTACTACTACTACTACTACTACTAGGCTACTACTGGTGGTGCTGCTGGTGGTGGTGCTGCTGCTAGCCGGGATTAGCCGTGAGATTAGCCCGCCTAGCCTTCCACCGAGAGCGGGGTGGAGAGCGAGAGAGACCCGGCAGACGGCGAGGGAGAGACGGAGGGAGAGAGAGGAGGAGAGCCGGTGGGAGGCGGGAAAGAGAGAGAGATAGACACACAGAGAGACACACAGAGAGAGAGAGAAAGGAGGACAACAACAACAACAACAACAACAAAAATGCGATGGGGTGACGTTTCCTCGCGGCGGGCCTGATGGAGTCAGACTGAGGAAAGCAGAAATCTGAGGCCATTGTTATCAGCCAGCGGCGGTAGAGGCGCTGGTGCTGGGGCGGAGGGCGGAGGGCGGAGGGCGAGGTGGAGGTGGAGGGTAGGGAGGGGGGGCAGGCAGGCTCCCGGTAAGCTCCTTCAGCTCGCGCGCCAGCCAGCCAGCCTGCCTTGCCTTGCCTAGCCTAGCCTACGCCGACCCGCCTGTCCGTTTTCCCCGAGCCCCCCTCTCCCTCTCTCCCTCTCTCCCTCTCTCTCCCTCTCTCTCCTCGAGGCGCTCTCAGCCGTTCATGCCACACGGTGTCCGGTTCGCCGCCCCCCTCGCGCAGCCCGGACTGCTGCTGCTGCTGCTGGCTGCTGCTGGCTCGTGCTGCTGCTGCTGCTGCTGGTGGTGGTGGTGTTGTTGTGGTGGTGGCGGTGGTCGCGAGCAGCCGTGGTATAGTCTCGAGACAGCACCGGCGGAGGAGCGGGATTCTCACAAGCAGCGGTGGATTTTGCGTTCCTATACCGAGGAGAGGAGAGGGAAGACAGGAGAGGAAGCGACCGGGATTCGTTTTTATTATTTTTTTTATATTATTATTATTTATTATTATTATTGATTTGGTGCTGAACGTGCATGAGGACTAATCTGTGATGCGGCGTTGTGTCCGCGTCGGGCTGGACCGGGGCTGAGGAAGGTAAGGACCGGGCGGGCGCGCGGGCGGGCGGGCCGGCGCCGGGGCTCCGACACCCCGGTAGTGTGTGCTGTGTTAGCCGGGCTGTGAATGGCGGAGCGGCGGGCTCGGTGATTTATGGCCCGTATGACTTCAATCTCGGTTCAAGAAGAGTTCACAATGCTTTAAGCTGCCTTACACACCGCAGGCTGCCCCCCTTCCCTTCCCTTCCCTCTTCCTCTTCCTCCCTTCCCTCCTTCCCTCCTTTCCTCATCCCCTTCTTCCTCTTTTCTTCCTCTCCCTCTTGTCTATTTCTCACTTAGATTTATTTACAAAGCAGCGGGCGACAACTTGTCATTTTTATTCTCTCTGTTGTGATGCTCCACTCCTCCTGCTACTGCCCCCCCCTCCTCCCCCTCCCCTCCTCCCCCCCCTCCACGGGCCTTCATGTCGTTATTCAGCTGATATCTTAACATTTATTCCAGCTCTCTCCACACATATTTAGATGTTGTATTTTTATCCCCGGCTGGTGTTTTTTTTTTTTTTTTTTTTACTCCAAACCAGGCCACGAGAGAGGACCTGCTGTTCTGACAATGGCTTTGATCAAGCCAGTCCTTCATTGTTTCTGGGCTCGGCTCCATAATTGGCCTCTCTCTCTCTCTCTCTCTCTCTCGCTCTCTCTCTCTCTCCCTCTCTCTCCCCCTCTCGTTAATGGGATAAGGAATACGTGGATTGTCCAAGTTAATGCATTCTCTCTCTCTCTCTCTCTCTCTCTCTCTCTCTCTCTCTCCCTGCCTGCATAGCCCTTTATGGCAGGCGCCATTTGTAATTTTATATCCACGGATAAAACACAGACACCGGACACCGACCCCGTCTCTCTCTCTCTCTCTCTCTCTCTCTCTCTCCCTCTCTCTCTCGGTTGTTTTGTTTTTGTTTTGGTGGCTGTTCCTCAGTCTGTGTATGGTGTATGGGAAGGGGGATTATTTTATTCCCAGGCCTCGGTGTTTCGGTGTTTCGGTCGTCAGTAACCGGATTATTCGGGGAGGCGTCTAGTAAAGTTGGTGATTGTATTAAGCGGAGGCCCTACAAGCCAGGGGCAGAGACATTACGTGTCCCATTTAATGGCGAAACAACGATATGATTTAATAACATATTCCTCCTACACTCGCTGCCACGGCCTCTCTCTCTCTCTCTCTCTCTCTCTCTCTCTCTCTCTCTCTCTCTCCCTCCCTCCCTGGGACAATTCCTCAGAGTAAATAATTAGGATTCCGGCTTGTCTACCAGAAAGATAAATGGCTGACATGTGTGACGTGCTGAGAGCTGACGGTCCAAAGCTGGACCAGGCCGAGGCTCTCTAACCTTAAAAAAAAACACACACACACAGTTTATATCTTTTCAGTGTCATTTTATCCTTATTCTAAACTCATCCATCTGCCTCTAAAATCCTATTTTACAAGTATTTTTTTGTAGAAAAGACATATAGGCTATTTTCCTTTCCGTTGTGTTTTCAGCAGCAGGCCGATATCTAAACTAACTCCTTCATTTTTTTTTTTTTTTTGGTGTTTCTGTTTTACAAACTTACACCTTCAACATGTTGGGCTCTGCAGAAATATTGTAGGCTATTTTCCATTTGATTACAAATATACTAGTTTGCATTATACAAATATTAGGCGAATGGTAGCCTGGAAGAAATACCATTTCAAATAAAATATTTTTTCGAAAAATCTCCAGCCTACATTCCACTATCTATCTAACACCCAGTTATTGCCACATTATCAGGCCTGCCGCTTTACTGAATTCTATTTTTGGTGTTTATTTCTTATCCGTGATTCCGCTCATTTTAACACTAATGCTAATTTTATGAAACACAATAGCAGCTAGGCTATATTCTCAGCCCGGGCTGCTGTTTAATTGATCTGTGGGATTAATTAATGATAATTGATAGGCTAGTTGATGACCCTCATATAGCATTATATTATAGCCTATTATACACGCAGAAAAAGGAGGGTTCTCTGGTTAGGATAGTGGTTCTATTTGGAACCATAATGGCTCAACGCACCCTGTGATTTGTTTATACAAAAAAATATGCAAATCAGAATAAAGAACCCAGTGTTGTTTTTTTGTTTGTTTGTTTTGGGACATTTCATATATTCTTAAATGGTTCTACACAGCATAAAGGTGCTATGTAGAACCACGTGAGCATAGTGTTACAGAGAACCTTTCTAAAATGCTTTTTTTTAAATAATTAATAAATGGTTCTGCCTTTATTAAAGCCCAAGGAACGTTGTGGTTCCCTGTAGAACCTCAGAGTGTGTTTCTGTTGTTTTGTTTCTGGAGGCTCGTGGACGGTCGGCTCCGGTTCACCTCCGCTTCTCCCCGTTAAACGTTTTATCTCGACAGCAGAAATGAATGCCAGGTGCTCTCTCGTGCCTGACAACCCGGGCCTCTCGCGGCCACCCCGGCGCTGAGCGCGAGATAGGGGAGTCTATGGGGGCTCGAGCTGCTGTTTTCTCCCCTCTGTCTCTCTCTCTCTCTCTTTCTTTTTTTTTCTGACGGAGCCATGATAGAGCACTCTGGCCGCGCGACCCTAATGGATCACTGGCTCGTGAAGCTTCTTCCGGGGTCTTTCTTTCTTTCTTTCTTTCTTTCTTTCTTTCTTTCTTTCTTTCTTTATATCTATCTATCTATCTATCTATTATCTATCTATCTATCTATCTATCTGTTTTTGGCCTATTTTGTCTGAACTCAAGGTTTTTTTTTTACGTGTTTCCAAAATCCGTTACCGTGTAACCGGATAGAAGCGTCAGGAAATTGGACCCGGGCTGCCATCTGCACTGGTTTCCCTCCAGCACGCACACACAAACAGGCCGAGAACGAAATAAATGTAAAAATATATATAAATATAAAAAAATATATATGTATATATGTATGTGTGTAGGCTATGTATTTATTTATTTATTTATTTATTTATTTATATATTGTAGGCTAATGTAATGTTTTGGAGAATAGATTATTCTTCTACAGAACGGATTTGTCTTTATATCACCTAACCCCCAGTCTGACACTGTTGAACTATCCTAAACATGTTTGGTTTTTTTTGTATTTATATTTCTTTATCCATAAAGTTATGAATGGGTGTATTATGTTGACGTGATGTTCTGCCCACGGGTTTCCTCTCATGCAAATGTAAAAGAGCGTAAGAACACTAATTTTCCAATAATCCAACAGAAATGATTGCTTCATTAAATCGCTGATAGATTCATATGGGTGAGGTAACAGCGGAGCAGACGGGATCCAGTAAATCACGGAGAGGCAGAGGCTGACAGAAGTAGGCTACCGACATCAGTCACACAGAGGAAATATATACAGGCTGCAGCCTACAAAACATCCCGTTTAGCCCGGAGAGCCGCGCGCAGGGCGGGAAGCTTTATTACACCGAGCATCTACCGGGCTGCGCTGCTGCTGGGCAAATACAGGATAAATACAATAGAGTTGAAAATATTAAAAAAAATAAAAAAAAAACACTTTATTTTTTCATTCAGAAATCCAAAAACAGACAATGCCTTGTGATCATCCCACGTTGTCCTGGTCGCTTCGTTGTTAAAGGAGAATAATTAGGCTACTGAACAACAACATGATAATAATAATAATAATAACAATAATAATAATAACAATAATAATAATGATGATAATAATAATAGCCTAGCCTAATAATAATAATAATAATAATAATAACAATAATAAAAAATAAAATAATTAACCTAGGCTATATAATAATAGCCTACAATAATAGCCTAATAATGAAATAATATAGGAATTAGGCTACTGGGTTAATTCAGTTAATTCGATGAAAATATTTATCTAGGATAGGCTATAGAATGTGTGTGTGTGTGTGTGTGTGTGTGTGCGCAGAGAGAGGGAACACAGCTTGCCCTCCTCGTGCCCCCGCCACCGGAGCATCTGCAGGCCGCGCGCTGGGCTCACGAGAGAGAGAGAGAGAGAGAGAGAGGGGGGGGGGGGTAGAGTGAAGAAAAGCAGCGGTTTCTATTCATGTCATGGCGCCTTTCATCGCAGGAAGATGGATTTATCTCTCTCGTTTCTTCATTCTGTCTCTCCTAACCTCTCAGGTCAGATTGCAGGGGGCCGCTGGAGAGACACCGTCACGTGACCCCCGGTGCCAAATGGTCTTCCGGCAGCGGCTCTCAACAAGGACCGGAGAACAACGAGACGCCGCCACTTCTCTCGGAAATGCAGAAAACGACGTACTACGACAACTCCTCGACGCTTTTCGGTGGCTACTCGTCCTACCAGGTGCAGGGGGCGGCAGCGGCGGCCGCGGCGGCGGCGGCCGCCAACGGCTTCGGCGGGTACGATGCACCGGTCCCGGTGTCGCACCACCAGCCGGCCTTCCAGTCGGCGACCCACCTGGACGTGGAGTCGTACCAGCGGTCCGCCTGCTCCCTGCAGGCCCTGGGCGGGGGGGGCGGTAATGGCGGCCACCAGCAGCAGCAGCAGCTCTCCAAAGCCAAGGAGCTGAACGGCAGCTGCATGCGGCCCAGCCTGCCGCCGGAGCTCCACCCCGGGCCGCAGGTGTCCCCGCCGCTGCCGCCCAACCCCAGCAACGGCAGCACCGGGGCGCAGCAGCCGGGGGGCGGGGCCGGGGCCGGGGCCTCCTCGGTGGGTAAATCGGGGCCCAATAAGTCGTCCAACTCCTCCTCCACCTCCTCCTCCTCGTCCTCCTCCTCCTCCTCGCTGCCCCCCAACCCGCGCTGGCCAAGCAGATCTTCCCCTGGATGAAGGAGTCCAGGCAGAACACCAAGCAGAAAAACTGTTCGCCCAGCAACAACTCTGGCAACGGTGTGTGGGGTTACACCTGTCTGTCTGCCTGTCTGTCTCTCTCTCTCTCTCTCTCTCTCTCTCTCTCTCTGTCTCTCTCTCTCTCTCTCTCTCTATCTCTCTCTCTCTGTCTCTCTGTCTCTCTCTCTCTCTCTCTCTCTCTCTCTCTCTGCCCCACAGTACCCAGCAACATCATGGTTTAGCATAAAAATTATTCCTCCTACACTAGTCTCTCTCTCTCTCCCTCTCATTACCAACCTTCAGCTCCTTCCCTCCTCCCTCCACTTGCCTCCTCTCTTCCTTCTCTCTCTCTCATTAGCTTCCCTCCTCCCTCCCTCCTTCCCTCCTTCTTTCCTCACTTCCATTATCAACATCCTTTTTTTTTTTTCCTTATTTCAAAACCCCGGATCCCCAGAGGATTTAAATGTGTTTCTCAGATTATTATGGAGAAACTGGTTTCCAGAGCTGCTGGGAAATGACCAGCAGCCACCAGTCAGACGCTGGTAAATATTTGTCTGTTAGTCGACGTCAGGAAAGTGAGATTTAGGACGACAATGTGAGATCCCAGGCCTGGTTGTGTTATTTTACCAAAGCTTTTCTCCATTTCCCTAAGATAGTAAGTTAGGTTCAAATTCGTTTTATGAGAATAAACCTAGAAACAGGTGAAATTTTGCTTTACTTTTTTAGCATTTTTGTCATTTATCCAGACTGACTTACAAGCCCATCAGTAGGTTTCCATTCCCAGATCACCAAGCAGCCAATAGTGAGGGAGGTCAAAGGTCAGAGCCACAGCACTCTGACCTTATCTGTTATTCTGATAGAGAAGAGCGAGGGAAAATAAATATAAAATCAGGGAGAAAAGGTGGATTTAAAAAAAAAAAAACAGGATAATAACAGCAGAGTTGAGGGAGGTGTTGGTGTTTCGATTGCAATTTTACGTTAATATTTTACGTTTAAAAGACGTCTAAATGGTTATAAATGTCAAGACTAAAATTCAGCTCAAGAGGGTTTAGCACTGAAAATTTAGCAACGTCTACACTGCCAGTCAATAGTTTGGACACATGCATTTTTCTTTATATTTTTTACTATTTTCCACATTTTAGAATAACAGTAAAGACATCAAAACTATGAAATATCACAAAAGGAATTATGCAGCGACCAAAAAAGTGTTAAACAAATCAAAACTATCTTATATTTTAGATTCTTTAAAGTAGCCGCCCTTTGCCTTGATGGAAAGGCAAAGGCTTTGGAAAGAAATTCATACATAGGATCAACTTCACTATTTATATTTGTCTAAGAAACTAATTTCAAGCATTTAAGCAGAAGCCTTTAGATCAAAATTGTTGACTGTTGGCTGGCAGTGAATCTTGGACTGCGGCTTCTGGGTTAAATTACAGAAATAAAGAATTATGTTGAGAGAACTCTGCCAAAGTTGTCTTTTACCCCTGGAAAAAAAAACAGGAAAAAAAGGGGATCAATAAGAAGAATCGAAAAAGGCGGCGTAATCTGTAAAATCCCAACGATACCCGACAGTACCTGTGAGCTTTCAGTTACAGGACGGTCTGGTTCACCTTCCTCCTCCTCCTCCTCCTCCTCCTCCTCCTCCTCCTCCTCCTCCTCCCTTATCCTTTGGGCCGGGTATCGTTAGGATTTCGCCGATTCCGGTGCCACTTTTCGATTCTCCTTATCGACCCGATCCTTTATCCATCGGTTCCTTCTGTATGTAATTTCAGGGGTAAAAAGACGACATGCGGCTCCAGAGGAGTTCACTTTGTTTCTTTACTCCACTTGGAGGTCTCCACTCCTGCCTCAGAATCACTTTTCCAAACAGCTAAGGAACATGCGGCATGAAGCCTTACTCTAGGGAACAAAACACAGGAACAAGTGAAAAGAATATTCAAGCAACTGGAACAAAAACAAAATGTCCCCCCCCCCCCCCCCCCGACTGACCGGGTCAGAAAGCTGCTGGAGGAGCGTCCAGCTGTTCAAACTTAACGATCGATCGGAGGAATCGTTAGCGCGGTCGGTTATCGATTCCGCTGAATTAGGCAAGTTGGAAACCGGGAACTGAAAGTAAATTAGAACCGGTTCTCCACTTATCCCTCCTCTTCCTCTTCATCCTGCACCTCCTCCTCCTCCTCCTCCTTTCACCCTCCTTGTTATTCTCCTCCTCCTCCTTTTTTCTACCTCCTTGGATCGCCGCTGTCAGCTGCAAGTAGGAAAGTATTAAGAGGATGAATTTAAATGTCATGTTTGATAACAGACAGATAGATAGAGAGAGAGAGAGAGAGAGAGAGAGAGAGACGTTCAAATTGGAACGCATTAAAAAAAAAAAAAGGAAACAAGGTGATGGATTTAAATATCATGTGCGTGTTTGATAGCGGATAAAGAAAGACAGACAGAGAGACGGATATTTTATTTGAGTCGGTGGCTATCAATGGAAAAGAAATGCGTTCTGCGATAATGAATATGGGTTTCATATTCATGTTAGAGAGAGAGAGAGAGGGGAGAGAGAAGAGAGAGAGAGGAGGGAGAGAGAGAAGAGAGAGGGGAGAGAGAGGAGAGAGAGAGGAGAGAGAGAGGAGAGAGAGCGTTCAGTTGACTTGACAGAGAGATGAAAAGAGATGAGAGCGTTTATTGATGAGCGTTTGAAACAATCACATTTAGAAAATGTCACTGATTTGTGAGTTAGACAATGAGATGGATATCTCTCTCTCCCCTCTCCCTCTCTCCCCCTCTCTCTCTTTCTCCCCCCTCTCTGTCTCTCCCCATCTCTCTCTCTCTCTGTCTCTCTCCTCTCTCTCTCTCCCTCTCTCCTTTCTCTATCTCTCCTCTCTCTATCTCTCTCCATCCACAGAGATAAAGGCTAGAGAGTTCAACTGTTGTTTATGTTGTTGATAAGAGAGAGAGAGAGAGTGAGTGATAGGATCTTTGTTCTTGGTTTGAACTGGGCTGCATCAGCCTTTATTAGTATGAACACATATTGATAGCATGCAACACAAGCACACACACACACACACACTCACACACACACACACACACACACACACACAGTATGTACAGAGAGAGAGAGATGAACAGCCTCTGTACTTTACTAATAAAGTGTTTCTTCAGTAGGTGATGGTTCTTCGTGGAACCACACAGCCTTTTAAAGAACCAGTTAAGAACCATTATTGTGGCGTTCTGATGAGCAAACAGGGAGCAGGTTCAGTGTCTTGCTCCAGGACACTTGGTTCTTTAGGGCAGTGGTTCTCAAACTGGGGGTCGGGACCCTCCCCAGGGGGCCGTGGGATAATTTTGGAGGGTCTTGAGATGATTTATGGGATAGGAAAAAAATCTACTATACAGATTTATTATTACGGCTTATTTTATTCAGATTTTTCTCTCATTTTTGTTTTTTCTTGTGAGATACTGAATAGTTTTAAGCATCTGATAATCAAATGAAACAACCTGAAAAGAGAAAATCATTCTTTGGTTGAATATGCGGCCTGTAAGGAGACATGGCCTCGTTTTAAAAGGGTGAGGAGCCAGAAAGGTTGAGAGCCGCTGGTTTAGGGCAGCGGTTCTCAACGTGGGGTCCGGGGACCACCAGGGGTCCTTGAGGGGGTTCCAGGGGGTCCCCAGCAAGTTGATGAATTGTTAAACTTCAGCATTATTTAACACAATTAGTAGTACTACAATAGTAGTTCACTGTTATCTCTCTGCCTTCAGTACAGATAGTCATGGAATTCTGGACAAAATCATATCTAACAATAAAAATATAGATTTGGGTCAGAGAGACAAAATCTCATCAAATGGGGGTCCGTGGCTCTAATGTGGACTAAACTAGGGGTCCTTGATATGAAAAAGGTTGAGAGTCACTGGTTTAGGGGATCGAACAGTTTGGCTGTGCGGGTACAGGACGTCCCGTAACCCGGCTGCCTGTTAGCAGCAGCTGAGATGGATTCCTGTGTTTCTGAAACGATACAGTCGGGGGTTTCCACGGGTTTCAGGAGCCCAGGGGTCGTGAAACTCACTCAGCACAAACCACCGAGGAATCAGATCAGGTCAAGGCGAATCAAGGGAGAAAAATAAAAACACCAACGATGCAGTCAGGAGGTTTTTTTTCACACAACAGCATCAGATTTTGACACGTGACCTTTAGAAGGAGGCCTCAGCATGCCTGTGTGCCTCTGGTAGAGTCTTGGGTCGTGTCTCTTCCTCCATGATAAAACCCCCAAAAATCAGTGATTCTGTGATCTGTTGCTCCGGTAGAGGAGACTGGAGAATTTTGTGTTTTTGTTTTTTTTTCTCTCTCCATTCACTGCCACTGTCTGGAGGAACAGTCTGAAAATCACTTCTAGCACATAGAGGAACGCCGACAAAGCAGATTCTCACAATATATACAAAAGGAGTCTCTCACTTTTTTTCACCTATTTATATAATTATTGATAAACGTATTATTTTCAGCATAAGTTTCCTCCGATTTCCCCGGATTTCAGTGTTACACTTGTTCAAACTAAAAGGTTTAATAAACATAAAGAATGTGATTACCTTTGCAATTCTCCAGTCTCCTCTACCGGAGCAACAGATCACAGAATCACTGATTTTTTTTTGGAGTTTTCTCCTGGAGGAGGAAGAGACACCAGAGTGACACAGAGCTCTAACAGGAGTCAGTAGAGTTTCAGTATTATCAGACAGAAGAGAGCGTGGACTGACCTCCGTCCTCCTGCTGCTGCTGTGGCTGTGGGCGGTTTGTCTATCCAGCCGTGATGCAATTTAGCTCTCTCTCTCTCTCTCTCTCTCTCCCTCTCTCTCTCTCTCTCTCTCTCTCTCTCTCTCTCTCCCTCTCTCTCTCCCTCTCTCTCTCTCTCTCTCTCTCTCTCTCGGCCATGCAGTGCCGGGCGGCCGCCGCTTAATAACTGCCACCGTTATGAAGTGTTGACAACTAATATCAGGGGATCAGTCGGCCCGGACCTCCTCCTGCTTTATTAACAAACTCAATGCTTTCAATTTCCTCCTGCAAGCCGGCTAATTGTGTTTTTTTTTTTTATCCTCTCTCTCTCTCTCTCTTCCCTTTCTCCCTCCTTCACTCTCTCCTCCTCTTTCTCCTTTTCTGTCTCCTTTCATTCTCTCTTTTACTCTCCACATCTCTCTCTCCCTCTTCTACCTTTCTCTTTCCTTTTCTCTCCTCTAATGCCCCGCTCTCTCCTCCTTTCTACTTCTAATTTTCTCTCTCATTTTGCTCCTCTTCTCCTCTCCTCTCTCTCCTCCTCCTCCTCCTCTCCTCTCCTCTCCTCTCTTCTCCTCTCCTCTCCTCTCCTCTCCTCTCCTCTCCTCTCCTCCTCCTCCTCCTCTCCTCTCCTCTCCTCTCTCCTCTCCTCTCCTCTCCTCCTCTCCTCTCCTCCTCTCCTCTCCTCTCCTCTCCTCTCCTCCTCTCTCCTCAGCATCAGGAGGAGCAGAGAGTGGTAGTGGAGGGGAGAAGAGTCCTCCTGGCAGCTCCTCAGCAGCCTCTAAGCGAGCTCGCACAGCGTACACGAGCGCCCAGCTGGTGGAGCTGGAGAAGGAGTTCCACTTCAACCGGTACCTGTGCCGGCCTCGGCGCGTGGAGATGGCCAACCTGCTCAACCTGTCCGAACGCCAGATCAAGATCTGGTTCCAGAACCGACGCATGAAGTACAAGAAGGACCAGAAGTCCAAGGGCCTGGGCTCGGGCTCGGGGGGGCCGTCCCCCACCGGCTCCCCCCCCCTGCCCATGCAGTCGTCCGCCGGCTTCCTCAACTCCATGCACGGCATGGGAGGGGGGGGCGGCGGGGGGGCGGGGTACGACGCCCCGTCGCCGCCGTCCTTCGGTAAGCCCCACCCGGGCGTGTCCTACTCCATGTCCACCGCCTACCCCAACGTCCCCATGAAGGGCTGCCCCCCCCAGCAGAAGTACGGGGCCCCGGCCCCGGACTACGCCGACCCCCACCCGCACCACGGCCTGGTGCAGGCCAACGGCGCCGGCTACGGGACGCCCGCCAACATGCAGGCCAGCCCGGCGTACGTGGGGGGGGGCGGCTACGCGGAGCCCATGCCCGGCTCGGGGCCCTCCATGTACGGGCTGAACCACCTGGGCCCCGCGCCCCCCCACCACCAAACCATGGACTACAACGGCGCGGGGCCCATGTCGGCCGCCAACCAGCACCACGTGGGGGGGGCGGGGCCCCCGGGGCCCTGCGACCCCCCGACTTACACCGAGCTGTCGGCGCACCACACCTCCACTCAGGGCAGAATCCAGGAAGCACCCAAGCTCACCCACCTGTAGCAGGTTTGGAACAAAATGACAAACAGAGACGACAGAACGAGCAACTCGACTAACAGACCAACTAACTGAGACTGAGAGGAGAGAGAGAGGAGAGAGAGGAGAGAGGAGAGGAGAGAGAGGAGAGAGAGAGGAGAGAGAGGAGAGAGGAGAGGGAGGGAGGGAGGAACGCTCCACTGGTTTGTCACGCTCGCTCACCTGTTTCAATCTTTATTTACTGTTGTCCAGTCACACCTGCTGCCTTTAGGCCACGCCCCTCATCTAATACCATCCATGGACCCAAAACATTCCCCATACAAAATGTCACTTAAAGAAAAGCTTCTCCTCGGTGTAAAAGTGGTTTAAAAACATCTTGAAGGATCCCATTGAAATCCAAAGTATTTTAGAGCAGTTCTGACTCCAAGGTGTCGAGTCTCTTTATGTCTCAGAGTTTTCTGCTGATACACGATCGACGATTTGGAAAACTGGCTTTAGAAAAACGTGTTGATTTTACCCGTGCCAATCCTAACTATTTTGTAACATTTTACCATAAATCCGGTTTGGTGGTTTTTATCGCTCTGGAGGTTTGGCTTCGTTCTAGATTTGTGTTTCGCTGTCAGTTTTAAAAAAAGCCGAGTTTTAAAAAAAGCTGGAGATGCAGAAAGAGGAAGAATAACTTTAAAAACAAAATCCACTGCCAACACCAGCGATTAGTCAGTGGTCATCAGGCCGAACCCTTCTGAAGGAGGCGGAGCTAGTCATCACAGCTCCTGTAGGGGCGGAGCCAGACGCTGGGCGATATTCAATATTACAGTTTATCGTCTTTTTATCGTTCATCATCGTTTATCTGAATCTCATGGTGATGATTTGATGATTTTTGGGATTTCATGACACACAATTCTGCTGTCTGAACCCATTTTAAGGAATATTATTTGAAAATTTCAGAGTTTTGTTTTGACATCACAACTAATGTTACCGTTCGGTTCAGTGGGATGAACATTAGTTTGATTATTTGGCGTGATTTGCATATGTGAGTCATATCGTGACATGTATCGATATTCCGTGATATTGATTTCAGCCGTATCGCCCAGCGGACAAATTAGCTTTCAATCGCCAGGTCGGCGTTTACCTCGGCTACACTTAGGGTACGATTTCAAAATTTACTTTGATGATAAAAATCCCTCCACCCCTCCCTCACACACACACACACACACACACACACACACACACACACACACACAGCTCCCCCGTTGCTAAATGAAATAGTTGAGATTTTAATGTGCGGTTAACGAGGTTGGTAGATTTACGGCTCTCCCACTCCAGGCAACACATGTTTCTGTCAGCCGGGCTGAGCTATGTGGAGGCTCTGCCTCTCCATCACACACACACACACACACACTCACACACACACACACACACACACACTCACACACACACCCTGGGTATGAGAAGCGAGTACAAACCACCGGATCGTCCTCCTTCCGTCTCTTTTTGTCTCCTCCACCTGTCTGTCTCTGTCCAGACTGTCTCACTGCTACTAACCTACTGTCTTCTGTCTGGCAGCGACACCGCGGAAATTTCCCACAATCCCCTCCGCAGACACGCCCCCCCCCACCCCCCCCCCCCCCCCCACCGCCACCACACACACTCACCCCCCCCCCCCTTCCCCCATCACTTCTACTACAGGGTTTAAGAAGCTATACGAGCTCGCAGGCTAAGCTAGCTCCCATAGACTTACACACACATCTAATGCTAAGCTACATTAGCATACCACACACACACACACACACACGCATACACACGCGTAGCAATGCTAAGCTAGCTTCCTTCCGTTGACACGCGTCCCTGGCTGCTGACATGTTAAAACAAACACAGCAGAAGACGTGGAAGAAAAGATTTAAAGTTCTTATTTTAGCACATCATCGACACACAGGGTAAAAAATAAGAGTGAAGAACTCTTTATTTATTTATGTTTGGGTAAGTCATTGCCCCCCCTCCTCCCTCTCTCTCTCTCTCTCTCTTTCTCTCTCTCTCTCCCTCTCTCTCTCTCTCTCTCTCTCCCCCTCTCTCTCTCTCTATCAATCTGGAAGGGTTCACTTACATTAGCGGACACTAATGCGAAAAAGCCCACGTTTTTTTATATTGTTTTGTTTTGTTCTCACATATCTTGACTTTAACGTGGATACAGGGTATATATTTGAACAAAAATGCATGTCCTGGAGAACCGAGCCGGTGTGTATTCACACTCTGAAAACGGCCGGGTTCATGTCCGAACCCTCAGTGAGGCTCGGCTCGGGCCGGCACACGTCCCGGGACGCTCCGACGACCGGAGAGTTTCCTTCCAAGAATGAGATCCGTTTGATAAGAAAAGACTCTTACAGCACAAAGTAAAACAAACGACGGTACTTTTTAATAGTGCTCTCTTACTTTTTAATAGAGGATAGTTGTTAATTTGAGTCCTTGGTTGACAGAATGAGACTTGAACAGTCTGGATCTCGCTGCACCAGGCGGATCTGAACGTTTTTGGAAACAAACTCTTTGTGTTTTTGAAGTGGAGCTCCAGCTGTGTGCTGAATGAACCCTCCTGTTTTATCAGCAGAGTGCAGGTTTACACCCACGCTTCCCACATCCGGGCATCATTGTTGCACTTAGAGTTTACATTTTGATGGTTAAAGGTAAAAAAAAATAAAAAAAAAATAATAAAATCTTATTTTGAAGACGGAAGGCCCTCCAATCAAAGCGTCTTTCGCCAATGTGTGTTCAAGTGAACATTCATATATAAATATTTATTTGTTATAGCCAGTTTAAAAAAGACTTTCTGTTTTGTATTATTATTATTATTTATCCTTCATGTATTTATATCGAGAAAAAATACTGTACTTTTTTAGTATTTACCTGTTATGAAAGAAAAAAAAACAACGTTGTGTTTCTTCTTGTCCATTGTACCGAAGTTTAATTTTTTAGTTCTTGTATTTTAGAGGAAAATAAGTAGTTTTTATGTTCCTATTATGACCCTTGTACATAAATGTCTTGGCTTGTACAGGGAAAAAGGCACGGCCGGGGATTGGGAACCGGCCGCGCATAGTCAGAAGATTTAGACAAACTATTAGCTGGAAAAAAAACAACAAGTCTTTTTGGAGAAAACAACTTCCTTTCTTTGTCCTTTGTAGCTCCTTTTTCTTTCCTTGTTGAGAGAGTTGTCTGTCGAACAATTCTTTAATAAAATGTTATGTTATTCAGAAACATCCTCAGTCCTTTACACTGTCACCAGCTCCAAACCGCATCACCCACTCTCACTAAAACCTAGAGGATCCCGTCTGAAAAGGCCTCAGCATTTGGTCAAACGAGGACTTCGTGTTTCCCATCGTCCTTAAAAAGAAACATTCATTGTTTTCATTTTGTGCAAACAGTCTTTGCTTAAAGCTCTGTGTGCCTCTGGTAGAGTCTTGGGTCGTGTCTCTTCCTCCATGATAAATCAGTGATTCTGTGATCTGTTGCTCCGGTAGAGCAGACTGGAGAATTGTGGGGGGTTTTTTCTCTCTCCATTCACTGCCATTGTCTGGAGGAACAGTCTGAAAATCACTTCTAGCACATAGAGGAACGCCGACAAAGCAGATTCTGACAAATTCTGACCTTTAAGGAGCAACTTTGTCTAAACGGTGGAGTTCGGCGATGCACCGATACCGATACCGATATCAGATATCAGATATCGGCTATCGCTATCAGATATAGACCGAGGCTAAAGTCCGACACTGAGATCCAAGTGTCAGAAATCAAAACAAAAACAACTTCAACACAAAGAATCCGCTCACCGTCTCCTTTACGCTTTACAAACCGGACGGGAAGCTAAACTGTTTTTTTTAGCATGTGGCGGATGTCGGATTTTAATGATTCACGAGCCGCCCCCCCCCCCCCCCCCCCCCCAGGACCTGAATAGCAGCTTTCTGATTTCTGACGACAGGAGTCTCACCTGCCAAAGCTGGAAGAGACAAATGTGCCGACCGCAGCCAAACGAGCCGCTCGGCTGCTGGCTGTTCGCTCACCAGCCTGTTTGACAACAGTGGAGCACGGACGATACTGTCAGAGACTGGGCCGGGTCCCAGGCGAGGGGGGGAGGAGGGGGGGGAGTTTGTATCCAAGAGCCTCCTGGTGATAAAACCCGATACCCAGAGCCACGTGGGACGCATCAGGAATCATAGCACACACTTGATTTCCTGACTTCTTCACAGCCAGGAGGACGTTTGATCTCTCTGATGAGGAAAAAAACTGATCGTTTCTCTCTAATGTCGGTTTTGAAAACCCCAAAGCATCAGTTCAGCAGTTTGAACCTGATTTGTTCAGTAGATTTAAAGGCCCAGACCGGGAATCGGTGTTGATATATTTTAAGTTCAGTGTCCAGAATCGGCAGCGAAGGAATGATAGTAAACTGTCACTACTGATGAAAGAGTCAATTTCCCCAACAAAACAAAACAAAACCAAAAATGTACTGGACCTGTTTAACGTTAACCAGAGGAGTGACCGAGTCAACTTCACTGGAGCCCCAAGTCAGTCTCAAGTCTTGAGGCACAAGTCCCAAGTCTAAATGTAGATTATCAAGTCAAGTCCATGTCATTAAAGTCAAGTCTCAAGTCTAAATGTAGAACAGCAAGTCAAGTCAGAACAAATCAAGAGTCCAGTATCAATTTAATATCTTAAAGAAAACTAAATATCTAGGACTTTTCAATGCAATATGGTTTTAATAGGATAAAAACTTGGTGAGAGCATCATGAGTTTGATTTCTATAATCAGTTTCAACTTCAATAAATTCAATCATTCCATACAAATCAGAATTTAAATTCAGTCGTCTACTGGAACAAATCTCATCACTTTCAATCTAAGTCATTTACACAAACACAAGATCTCAAGTCAAGACTTTAGAAACCTTTTCAAGTCATCAGAGTACAAGTCAGAGTCAAGTCCCAAGTCACCAGAACCCAAGTCAAATCTCACACTATTCAAACTGACTCAAGTCCAGGTCATGTGACTCGAGTCCAGGTCATGTGACTGGAGTCCAGGTCATGTGACTCGAGTCCAGGTCATGTGACTGGAGTCCAGGTCATGTGACTCGAGTCCAGGTCATGTGACTCGAGTCCTCCCCTCTGACATTAGCTCTATTTTCATGCTGCAGTAACCAAACAGGACAGTCCCGCGGTTTCAGAGTCCGTCCTTCATCCAGACCGTCTGGGTTCAAACCCTCCGCCTGCCCAAGTGTCATGAGCAACACACCGAGTCCCTACCAGACCCTGACCCCTGACCCCTGACCTCTGACCTCTGACCCCTGACCCCTGACCTCCCTGCGAAATCAAGAAATGATCACATTATTATCAAATAAGAGCAGCTGTAGCTCTACAGTCAATACTAGAAACAAAACCCAAACAGACGCAAAGACAAACATGAGCCCAAACCGTCTCTATGTTAGTTTCACATTAGAAAAACTAAACCCCAAAGTAAACAGCCTTCATGTTTTTTTCAAGATTCTCCATTGAAATGAATGGTGTTTGGAGTGCTTGGACTCTAACTAGACTTTCTTCTGAGTGACTCTGGAGGTTTTTTCAGCCCAAACTGAGTGAACGTTGCGTCTCTTTTGTCCTGTCTGGGACCGTGACCCATTTCTGGTCCCGAACCAGAGTTTGAGAAACCCATCAGACACAACAGTAGATGGGTAGAGTCTTATAGGACTGTCCATTAGGAGTTATCAGATGTCTTACTGAGTTTGACTATATTCCTGTTGGACTGTTTGAATATTCCAACATTTGAATAATTACCCATTTAAATAATTTACTTATTTTAATTTCAGACTCTTTGAAAATGTTGGACCAGGAATATCATAGATGGTTAGAGTGAGGTTTCTTAAATTTTTCCAGCCTGCATGGGACTCAAGTGAGAAAGTCAATCTCTTACAGGAGACCCAAAACCTGGCCTGTGTGAGCCCAGTTTGGCTCCCGAACCAGAGTTTTAGAAACCAGAGGCTGCAGGGGTAAAAAAAAAAAAAAAGAAGAACAAAAACAAACCAGAAACAAGCAGCTTTAAGGAGGAGAAACACTAAAAACTAGTTCATTTAACTTTTTCTACACTTCTCTCTTTCTCTGTGTGCAGCTTTTTCTGGCTTTCTGTTTCTCTCGTGTACTCTCTCTGTCACACACACACACACACACACACACACACACACACACACACACACGGATCCTCCTGGTAGCTAGCCTATGTGTCCCGTGTTGATGTTAGAACCTAAAAAAGCCCTCGGGCCTGCGCCTTGGACGGTCACGTGGTCAGGGTCTCTCTCTCTCTCCCTCTCTCCTCTCTCTCTCTCTCTCTCTCTCTCTCCCTCTCTCTCTCTCTCTCTCTCTCTCTCTCTCCCCCCCCTCTCTCTCTCTCTCTCTCAGTATAACTTGGGACATAAATCAGCTCCCTCTATAAATAACGGCCGTACTTCCCTTTACATCTCCGCTGGACTAACAGACAATAAAACACCAATAAGGAGAGATTGGATCTAATTTATTGCCTCATAAAAACAGACGGAGCCGCTTTGGCTTCAGCACCATAATATATCTGTTACTGTATGAAACTGCGGAATCACCGCTGCGGACGGCTGTTTCATAAATGATAACTGCCATGGTTTGGCTTTATTTAGAATGAAAGAAGAAGAAAAAAAAATGAAATATGGTTTGGATATTTGTTAGAGAAATCTGTTGGGTTTACCGTTCAAATGCGATCGATGATCTTGTTTTATGATAGCTATCAATCTGACGGGTTATTTGTAAGAAAAGCTTAA